>NC_056443.1:40940989-41069628 GCF_018296145.1 Oncorhynchus tshawytscha | reverse complement strand
GAAATCTGACATGCTCAAAAATCCTGCAGAAATGCAAAATTGACTGGCCAGATGAACTCGGGATGGCCTGGCAGTGATAGTTGCTCCTTTCCATCGCTCGTTGTGTTGACTTCATCCTGTCCATTTTGTGATGTCTTTTCACATACAATCATATTGCAAGTGCACGTGCATTTGCAATATGGTTCAATGGGCATTTACCATATGAAATTTGACATGCTCAAAAATCATGCAGAAATGCAAAATTGACTGGCCAGATGAACTCGGGATGGCCTGGCAGTGATAGTTGCTCCTTTCCATCGCTCGTTGTGTTGACTTCATCCTGTCCATTTTGTGATGTCTTTTCACATACAATCATATTGCAAGTGCACGTGCATTTGCAATATGGTTCAATGGGCATTTACCATATGAAATTTGACATGCTCAAAAATGCTAAATTGACTGGCCTGATGAACACAGGATGGCCGAGCAGTGATAGTTGTTCCTTTCCATCACTCGTTGTGTTGATTTCATCATGTCCATTTGGTGGTGTTTTTTCACTATAGAATCATATTGCAAATGCACGTGCGTTGTTGTGCAACTGGTAACCCAAAAATAAAAATATGGTTGTAAATGCATTTACCGTGACTCCTATTGTCCATGCCCGCTATGGGAGTACCCTACTACGACCCTCTATCCATGGGGGCCGCCCTGAGTGCTTTATGGACTGTTTAAAATAGGCACCTGGTAACCCAAAAATAAAAATATGGTTGTAAAATGCAAGCGAGCTACGGTCAAGCGGGATATCTCGTTGAACTCGGCACGGCCTAGGGATTATGGTAATGCCATTGCCTGCTCTCTGTGTCTTTAAGCACCGCACTTTGTCACTCCATCCTTGCTGTGTGTGTGTGTGAGAGCTTTTCTTTGACATCTGTTGGGAGAAATGACTGACTTACAGTTTATGGGGATTGCCTAATCACACATATGAAGTTTTGAAAAGATCTGACCTTTTTAACCCTTGGAAACTGCCACTATGACATCATTTAAGGCACTTCCGGTTGGCACAGGAAGCTATAAATAAACCCATATCCTGATTGGGGTATGCCTTTACAGAATCCTGAGTTTTAAGTCTTTACGTTAAGAACTGAGTTATTTACAGAGGGTTTAGTGAGTGTGTGTTATTTCAGAAAATCATAGAAAATCACAGAAATCTCGCAGAGCTCCGCAGCACACTTTAAAAAGATTCGTAAGAACACCCTGCAACTAGATCTGTAACCGTTGAAAAAAAAAAAAAACACCTATCCGTGAACATCACCAATCTGTCATTGTACGATTTCTCTTAAATGACGATAGATAAATGGCTGGTTCTTTTTTTTATTGACACCGGAGGCTCCTTGACTTTGACATGAAGTGGAAAAATAATTTCTCTATTTTCATTTTGGACCTTTAATCCCAGATAAATGGCCATAACTCAAAAACCGTTGAGGCCTGGACGCCATCTTGTTCGGGGCCAACTGCCCATTATGCCAAACCTACGCTCACCGAGTTTCGGCTTCAAATATTTTCCGTTTTCGAGATAAGGCCCCGTCGTGAATCGTGATGTTTTGTCCGATAGCAATATGATTGCTTATGCCCCCTGTGGGATATTCTGGGACAGTGGAAAAATGACCAAAATCTTATTATTTTTGTGAAACGGAAACCGAATGTCCGACAAAGTTCATTTGATGACTTCCTGGTAGGTCCGGCCCTGCCGCTCGGCCCGACGCCGTCCGCGAATTTTAAAAACGTTTTCGGACGTCTAGTAAGGGACCGTACATTTGCAATGTGGACTTTCTCACTAACCATACGGCAAATGCCGAAATGTTCCCTTAAGGTATGTAATGATGTTTGTAGTGGTCTTTCAGATTGTAATGATGTTTGTAGTGGTCTTTCAGATTGTAATGATGTTTGTAGTGGTCTTTCAGATTGTAATGATGTTTGTAGTGGTCTATCAGATTGTAATGATGTTTATATTGGTCTTTCAGATTGTAATGATGTTTATAGTGGTCTTTCAGATGGTAATGATGTTTATAGTGGTCTTTCAGATTGTAATGATGTTTGTAGTGGTCTTTCAGATTGTAATGATGTTTGTAGTGGTCTTTCAGATTGTAATGATGTTTGTAGTGGTCTTTCAGATTGTAATGATGTTTGTAGTGGTCTTTCACATTGTAATGATGTTTATAGTGGTCTTTCAGATTGTAATGATGTTTGTAGTGGTCTTTCAGATTGTAATGATGTTTATAGTGGTCTTTCAGATTGTAATGATGTTTGTAGTGGTCTTTCAGATTATAATGATGTTTGTAGTGGTCTTTCAGATTGTAATGTGGGTGATGTTTGTAGTGGTCTTTCAGATTGTAATGATGTTTGTAGTGGTCTTTCAGATTGTAATAATGTTTATAGTGGTCTCTCAGATTGTAATGATGTTTGTAGTGGTCCTTCAGATTGTAATGATGTTTATAGTGATCTTTCAGATTGTAATGGTGTTTATACTGGTCTTTCAGATTGTAATGATGTTTGTAGTGGTCTTTCAGATTGTAATGATGTTTGTAGTGGTCATTCAGATTGTAATGATGTTTGTAGTGGTCTTTCTGATTGTAATGAGGTTTATAGTGGTCTTTCAGATTTTAATGATGTTTATAGTGGTCTATCAGATTGTAATGATGTTTGTAGTGGTCTATCAGATTGTAATGATGTTTATATTGGTCTTTCAGATTGTAATGATGTTTATAGTGGTCTTTCAGATTGTAATGATGTTTGTAGTGGTCTTTCAGATTGTAATGATGTTTGTAGTGGTCTTTCAGATTGTAATGATGTTTGTAGTGGTCTTTCAGATTGTAATGATGTTTGTAGTGGTCTTTCAGATTGTAATGATGTTTGTAGTGGTCTTTCAGATTGTAATGATTTTTGTAGTGGTCTTTCAGATTGTAATGATGTTTGTAGTGGTCTATCAGATTGTAATGATGTTTATATTGGTCTTTCAGATTGTAATGATGTTTGTAGTGGTCTTTCAGATGGTAATGATGTTTATAGTGGTCTTTCAGATTGTAATGATGTTTGTAGTGGTCTTTCAGATTGTAATGATGTTTGTAGTGGTCTATCAGATTGTAATGATGTTTATATTGGTCTTTCAGATTGTAATGATGTTTATAGTGGTCTTTCAGATGGTAATGATGTTTATAGTGGTCTTTCAGATTGTAATGATGTTTGTAGTGGTCTTTCAGATTGTAATGATGTTTTGTAGTGGTCTTTCAGATTGTAATGATGTTTGTAGTTGTCTTTCAGATTGTAATGATGTTTATAGTGGTCTATCAGATGTAATGCTGTTTATATTGGTCTTTCAGATTGTAATGATGTTTATAGTGGTCTTTCAGATTTTAATGATGTTTGTAGTGGTCTTTCAGATGGTAATGATGTTTATAGTAGTCTTTCAGATTGTAATGATGTTTGTAGTGGTCTTTCAGATTGTAATGATGTTTGTAGTGGTCTTTCAGATTGTAATGTGGGTGATGTTTGTAGTGGTCTTTCAGATTGTAATGATGTTTATAGTGGTCTTTCAGATTGTAATGATGTTTATAGTGGTCTTTCAGATTGTAATGATGTTTGTAGTGTCTTTCAGATTGTAATGATGTTTATAGTGGTCTTTCAGATTGTAATGATGTTTGTAGTGGTCTTTCAGATTATAATGATGTTTGTAGTGGTCTTTCAGATTGTAATGTGGGTGATGTTTGTAGTGGTCTTTCAGATTGTAATGATGTTTGTAGTGGTCTTTCAGATTGTAATGATGTTTGTAGTGGTCTTTCAGATTGTAATGATGTTTGTAGTGGTCTTTCAGATTGTAATGATGTTTGTAGTGGTCTTTCAGATTGTAATGATGTTTGTAGTGGTCTTTCAGATGGTAATGATGTTTATAGTGGTCTTTCAGATTGTAATGATGTTTGTAGTGGTCTTTCAGATTGTAATGATGTTTGTAGTGGTCTTTCAGATTGTAATGATGTTTATAGTGGTCTTTCAGATTGTAATGATGTTTGTAGTGGTCTTTCAGATTGTAATGATGTTTGTAGTGGTCTTTCAGATTGTAATGATGTTTGTAGTGGTCTTTCAGATTGTAATGATGTTTGTAGTGGTCTTTCAGATTGTAATGATGTTTGTAGTGGTCTTTCAGATTGTAATGTGGGTGATGTTTGTAGTGGTCTTTCAGATTGTAATGATGTTTGTAGTGGTCTTTCAGATTGTAATGATGTTTATAGTGGTCTTTCAGATTGTAATGATGTTTGTAGTGGTCTTTTAGATGGTAATGATGTTTATAGTGGTCTTTCAGATTGTAATGATGTTTGTAGTGGTGTTTCAGATTGTAATGATGTTTGTAGTGGTCTTTCAGATTGTAATGAGGTTCATAGTGGTCTTTCAGATTGTAAGGATGTTTATAGTGGTCTTTCAGATTGTAATGATGTTTGTAGTGGTCTTTCAGATTGTAATGATGTTTGTAGTGGTCTTTCAGATTGTAATGATGTTTGTAGTGGTCTTTCAGATTGTAATGTGGGTGATGTTTGTAGTGGTCTTTCAGATTGTAATGATGTTTATAGTGGTCTATCAGTTTGTAATGATGTTTGTAGTGGTCTTTCAGATTGTAATGTGGGTGATGTTTGTAGTGGTCTTTCAGATTGTAATGATGTTTGTAGTGGTCTTTCAGATTGTAATGATGTTTGTAGTGGTCTTTCAGATTGTACTGATGTTTGTAGTGGTCTTTCAGATTGTAATGATGTTTGTAGTGGTCTTTCAGATTGTAATGTGGGTGATGTTTGTAGTGGTCTTTCAGATTGTAATGATGTTTGTAGTGGTCTTTCAGATTGTAATGATGTTTGTAGTGGTCTTTCAGATTGTAATGATGTTTATAGTGGTCTATCAGATTGTAATGATGTTTATAGTGGTCTATCAGGTGGTAATGATGTTTATAGTGGTCTTTCAGATTGTAATGATGTTTGTAGTGGTCTTTCAGATTGTAATGATGTTTGTAGTGGTCTTTCAGATTGTAATGATGTTTGTAGTGGTCTTTCAGATTGTAATGTGGGTGATGTTTGTAGTGGTCTTTCAGATTGTAATGATGTTTGTAGTGGTCTTTCAGATTGTAATGATGTTTATAGTGGTCTTTCAGATTGTAATGATGTTTGTAGTGGTCTTTTAGATGGTAATGATGTTTATAGTGGTCTTTCAGATTGTAATGATGTTTGTAGTGGTCTTTCAGATTGTAATGATGTTTGTAGTGGTCTTTCAGATTGTAATGATGTTTGTAGTGGTCTTTCAGATTGTAATGTGGGTGATGTTTGTAGTGGTCTTTCAGATTGTAATGATGTTTGTAGTGGTCTTTCAGATTGTAATGATGTTTATAGTGGTCTTTCAGATTGTAATGATGTTTGTAGTGGTCTTTCAGATTGTAATGATGTTTGTAGTGGTCTTTCAGATTGTAATGATGTTTGTAGTGGTCTTTCAGATTGTAATGATGTTTGTAGTGGTCTTTCAGATTGTAATGTGGGTGACGTTTGTAGTGGTCTTTCAGATTGTAATGATGTTTGTAGTGGTCTTTCAGATTGTAATGATGTTTAAGTGGTCTTTCAGATTGTAATGATGTTTGTAGTGGTCTTTTAGATGGTAATGATGTTTATAGTGGTCTTTCAGATTGTAATGATGTTTGTAGTTGTCTTTCAGATTGTAATGATGTTTGTAGTGGTCTTTCAGATTGTAATGAGGTTCATAGTGGTCTTTCAGATTGTAAGGATGTTTATAGTGGTCTTTCAGATTGTAATGATGTTTGTAGTGGTCTTTCAGATTGTAATGATGTTTGTAGTGGTCTTTCAGATTGTAATGATGTTTGTAGTGGTCTTTCAGATTGTAATGTGGGTGATGTTTGTAGTGGTCTTTCAGATTGTAATGATGTTTGTAGTGGTCTTTCAGATTGTAATGATGTTTATAGTGGTCTATCAGTTTGTAATGATGTTTGTAGTGGTCTTTCAGATTGTAATGTGGGTGATGTTTGTAGTGGTCTTTCAGATTGTAATGATGTTTGTAGTGGTCTTTCAGATTGTAATGATGTTTGTAGTGGTCTTTCAGATTGTAATGATGTTTGTAGTGGTCTTTCAGATTGTAATGATGTTTGTAGTGGTCTTTCAGATTGTAATGTGGGTGATGTTTGTAGTGGTCTTTCAGATTGTAATGATGTTTGTAGTGGTCAATCAGATTGTAATGATGTTTATAGTGGTCTTTCAGATTGTAATGATGTTTGTAGTGGTCTTTTAGATGGTAATGATGTTTATAGTGGTCTTTCAGATTGTAATGAGGTTCATAGTGTTCTTTCAGATTGTAAGGATGTTTATAGTGGTCTTTCAGATTGTAATGATGTTTGTAGTGGTCTTTCAGATTGTAATGATGTTTGTAGTGGTCTTTCAGATTGTAATGATGTTTATAGTGGTCTTTCACATTGTAATGATGTTTATAGTGGTCTTTCAGATTGTAATGATGTTTGTAGTGGTCTTTCAGATTGTAATGATGTTTATAGTGGTCTTTCAGATTGTAATGATGTTTGTAGTGGTCTTTCAGATTATAATGATGTTTGTAGTGGTCTTTCAGATTGTAATGTGGGTGATGTTTGTAGTGGTCTTTCAGATTGTAATGATGTTTGTAGTGGTCTTTCAGATTGTAATGATGTTTGTAGTGGTCTTTCAGATTGTAATGATGTTTGTAGTGGTCTTTCAGATTGTAATGATGTTTGTAGTGGTCTTTCAGATTGTAATGTGGGTGATGTTTGTAGTGGTCTTTCAGATTGTAATGATGTTTGTAGTGGTCTTTCAGATTGTAATGAAGTTTGTAGTGGTCTTTCAGATGGTAATGATGTTTATAGTGGTCTTTCAGATTGTAATGATGTTTGTAGTGGTCTTTCTGATTGTAATGAGGTTTATAGTGGTCTTTCAGATTGTAATGATGTTTATAGTGGTCTTTCAGATTGTAATGATGTTTGTAGTGGTCTATCAGATTGTAATGATGTTTATATTGGTCTTTCAGATTGTAATGATGTTTATAGTGGTCTTTCAGATTGTAATGATGTTTGTAGTGGTCTTTCAGATTGTAATGATGTTTGTAGTGGTCTTTCAGATTGTAATGATGTTTGTAGTGGTCTTTCAGATTGTAATGATGTTTGTAGTGGTCTTTCAGATTGTAATGTGGGTGATGTTTGTAGTGGTCTTTCAGATTGTAATGATTTTTGTAGTGGTCTTTCAGATTGTAATGATGTTTGTAGTGGTCTATCAGATTGTAATGATGTTTATATTGGTCTTTCAGATTGTAATGATGTTTGTAGTGGTCTTTCAGATGGTAATGATGTTTATAGTGGTCTTTCAGATTGTAATGATGTTTGTAGTGGTCTTTCAGATTGTAATGATGTTTGTAGTGGTCTATCAGATTGTAATGATGTTTATATTGGTCTTTCAGATTGTAATGATGTTTATAGTGGTCTTTCAGATGGTAATGATGTTTATAGTGGTCTTTCAGATTGTAATGATGTTTGTAGTGGTCTTTCAGATTGTAATGATGTTTTGTAGTGGTCTTTCGATTGTAATGATGTTTGTAGTGGTCTTTCAGATTGTAATGATGTTTATAGTGGTCTATCAGATGTAATGCTGTTTATATTGGTCTTTCAGATTGTAATGATGTTTATAGTGGTCTTTCAGATTTTAATGATGTTTGTAGTGGTCTTTCAGATGGTAATGATGTTTATAGTAGTCTTTCAGATTGTAATGATGTTTGTAGTGGTCTTTCAGATTGTAATGATGTTTGTAGTGGTCTTTCAGATTGTAATGTGGGTGATGTTTGTAGTGGTCTTTCAGATTGTAATGATGTTTATAGCGGTCTTTCAGATTGTAATGATGTTTGTAGTAGTCTTTCAGATTGTAATGATGTTTGTAGTGGTCTTTCAGATTGTAATGATGTTTATAGTGGTCTTTCAGATTGTAATGATGTTTGTAGTGGTCTTTCAGATTGTAATGATGTTTATAGTGGTCTATCAGATTGTAATGATGTTTGTAGTGGTCTATCAGATTGTAATGATGTTTATAGTGGTCTATCAGATTGTAAGGATGTTTATAGTGGTCTTTCAGATTGTAATGATGTTTTTAGTGGTCTTTCAGATGTTAATGATGTTTATAGTGGTCTTTCAGATTGTAATGATGTTTGTAGTGGTCTTTCAGATTGTAATGATGTTTGTAGTGGTCTTTCAGATTGTAATGATGTTTGTAGTGGTCTTTCAGATTGTAATGATGTTTGTAGTGGTCTTTCACATTGTAATGATGTTTATAGTGGTCTTTCAGATTGTAATGATGTTTGTAGTGGTCTTTCAGATTGTAATGATGTTTATAGTGGTCTATCAGATTGTAATGATGTTTATAGTGGTCTTTCAGATTGTAATGATGTTTGTAGTGGTCTTTCAGATTGTAATGTGGGTGATGTTTGTAGTGGTCTTTCAGATTGTAATGATGTTTGTAGTGGTCTTTCAGATTGTAATGATGTTTGTAGTGGTCTTTCAGATTGTAATGATGTTTGTAGTGGTCTTTCAGATTGTAATGATGTTTGTAGTGGTCTTTCAGATTGTAATGTGGGTGATGTTTGTAGTGGTCTTTCAGATTGTAATGATGTTTGTAGTGGTCTTTCAGATTGTAATGATGTTTATAGTGGTCTTTCAGATTGTAATGATGTTTGTAGTGGTCTTTCAGATTGTAATGATGTTTGTAGTGGTCTTTCAGATTGTAATGATGTTTGTAGTGGTCTTTCAGATTGTAATGATGTTTGTAGTGGTCTTTCAGATTGTAATGATGTTTGTAGTGGTCTTTCAGATTGTAATGTGGGTGATGTTTGTAGTGGTCTTTCAGATTGTAATGATGTTTGTAGTGGTCTTTCAGATTGTAATGATGTTTATAGTGGTCTTTCAGATTGTAATGATGTTTGTAGTGGTCTTTTAGATTGGTAATGATGTTTATAGTGGTCTTTTAGATTGTAATGATGTTTATAGTGGTCTTTCAGATTGTAATGATGTTTGTAGTGGTCTTTCAGATTGTATGAGGTTCATAGTGGTCTTTCAGATTGTAAGGATGTTTATAGTGGTCTTTCAGATTGTAATGATGTTTGTAGTGGTCTTTCAGATTGTAATGATGTTTGTAGTGGTCTTTCAGATTGTAATGATGTTTGTAGTGGTCTTTCAGATTGTAATGATGTTTGTAGTGGTCTTTCAGATTATAATGATGTTTATAGTGGTCTATCAGTTTGTAATGATGTTTGTAGTGGTCTTTCAGATTGTAATGTGGGTGATGTTTGTAGTGGTCTTTCAGATTGTAATGATGTTTGTAGTGGTCTTTCAGATTGTAATGATGTTTTTAGTGGTCTTTCAGATTGTACTGATGTTTGTAGTGGTCTTTCAGATTGTAATGATGTTTGTAGTGGTCTTTCAGATTGTAATGATGTTTGTAGTGGTCTTTCAGATTGTAATGATGTTTGTAGTGGTCTTTCAGATTGTAATGATGATGTTTGTAGTGGTCTTTCAGATTGTAATGTGTTTGTAGTGGTCTTTCAGATTGTAATGATGTTTATAGTGGTCTTTCAGATTGTAATGATGTTTGTAGTGGTCTTTTAGATGGTAATGATGTTTATAGTGGTCTTTCAGATTGTAATGATGTTTGTAGTGGTCTTTCAGATTGTAATGATGTTTGTAGTGGTCTTTCAGATTGTAATGATGTTTGTAGTGGTCTTTCAGATTGTAATGTGGGTGATGTTTGTAGTGGTCTTTCAGATTGTAATGATGTTTGTAGTGGTCTTTCAGATTGTAATGATGTTTATAGTGGTCTTTCAGATTGTAATGATGTTTGTAGTGGTCTTTCAGATTGTAATGATGTTTGTAGTGGTCTTTCAGATTGTAATGATGTTTGTAGTGGTCTTTCAGATTGTAATGATGTTTGTAGTGGTCTTTCAGATTGTAATGATGTTTGTAGTGGTCTTTCAGATTGTAATGATGTTTGTAGTGGTCTTTCAGATTGTAATGATGTTTATAGTGGTCTTTCAGATTGTAATGATGTTTGTAGTGGTCTTTTAGATGGTAATGATGTTTATAGTGGTCTTTCAGATTGTAATGATGTTTGTAGTGGTCTTTCAGATTGTAATGATGTTTGTAGTGGTCTTTCAGATTGTAATGAGGTTCATAGTGGTCTTTCAGAATGTAAGGATGTATATAGTGGTCTTTCAGATTGTAATGATGTTTGTCAGTGGTCTTTCAGATTGTAATGATGTTTGTAGTGGTCTTTCAGATTGTAATGATGTTTGTAGTGGTCTTTCAGATTGTAATGTGGGTGATGTTTGTAGTGGTCTTTCAGATTGTAATGATGTTTGTAGTGGTCTTTCAGATTGTAATGATGTTTATAGTGGTCTATCAGTTTGTAATGGTGTTTGTAGTGGTCTTTCAGATTGTAATGTGGGTGATGTTTGTAGTGGTCTTTCAGATTGTAATGATGTTTGTAGTGGTCTTTCAGATTGTAATGATGTTTGTAGTAGTCTTTCAGATTGTAATGATGTTTGTAGTGGTCTTTCAGATTGTAATGATGTTTGTAGTGGTCTTTCAGATTGTAATGTGGGTGATGTTTGTAGTGGTCTTTCAGATTGTAATGATGTTTGTAGTGGTCTTTCAGATTGTAATGATGTTTATAGTGGACTTTCAGATTGTAATGATGTTTGTAGTGGTCTTTTAGATGGTAATGATGTTTATAGTGGTCTTTCAGATTGTAATGATGTTTGTAGTGGTCTTTCAGATTGTAATGATGTTTGTAGTGGTCTTTCAGATTGTAATGATGTTCATAGTGGTCTTTCAGATTGTAAGGATGTTTATAGTGGTCTTTCAGATTGTAATGATGTTTGTAGTGGTCTTTCAGATTGTAATGATGTTTGTAGTGGTCTTTCAGATTGTAATGATGTTTGTAGTGGTCTTTCAGATTGTAATGATGTTTGTAGTGGTCTTTCAGATTGTAATGAGGTTCATAGTGGTCTTTCAGATTGTAAGGATGTTTATAGTGGTCTTTCAGATTGTAATGATGTTTGTAGTGGTCTTTCAGATTGTAATGATGTTTGTAGTGGTCTTTCAGATTGTAATGATGTTTGTAGTGGTCTTTCAGATTGTAATGATGTTTGTAGTGGTCTTTCAGATTGTAATGATGTTTGTAGTGGTCTTTCAGATTGTAATGATGTTTATAGTGGTCTATCAGTTTGTAATGATGTTTGTAGTGGTCTTTCAGATTGTAATGTGGGTGATGTTTGTAGTGGTCTTTCAGATTGTAATGATGTTTGTAGTGGTCTTTCAGATTGTAATGATGTTTGTAGTGGTCTTTCAGATTGTAATGATGTTTGTAGTGGTCTTTCAGATTGTAATGATGTTTGTAGTGGTCTTTCAGATTGTAATGTGGGTGATGTTTGTAGTGGTCTTTCAGATTGTAATGATGTTTGTAGTGGTCTTTCAGATTGTAATGATGTTTATAGTGGTCTTTCAGATTGTAATGATGTTTGTAGTGGTCTTTTAGATGGTAATGATGTTTATAGTGGTCTTTCAGATTGTAATGATGTTTGTAGTGGTCTTTCAGATTGTAATGATGTTTGTAGTGGTCTTTCAGATTGTAATGAGGTTCATAGTGGTCTTTCAGATTGTAAGGATGTTTATAGTGGTCTTTCAGATTGTAATGATGTTTGTAGTGGTCTTTCAGATTGTAATGATGTTTGTAGTGGTCTTTCAGATTGTAATGATGTTTGTAGTGGTCTTTCAGATTGTAATGATGTTTGTAGTGGTCTTTCAGATTGTAATGATGTTTATAGTGGTCTATCAGATTGTAATGATGTTTGTAGTGGTCTTTCAGATTGTAATAATGTTTATAGTGGTCTCTCAGATTGTAATGATGTTTGTAGTGGTCCATCAGATTGTAATGATGTTTATAGTGGTCTTTCAGATTGTAATGATGTTTGTAGTGGTCTTTCAGATTGTAATGATGTTTATAGTGGTCTATCGGATTGTAATGATGTTTATAGTGGTCTATCAGATTGTAATGATGTTTATAGTGGTCTTCAGATTGTAATGATGTTTATAGTGGTCTTTCAGATTGTAAGATGTTTATAGTGGTCTTTCAGATTGTAATGATGTTTGTAGTGGTCTTTCAGATTGTAATGATGTTTATAGTGGTCTTTCAGATTGTAATGATGTTTGTAGTGGTCTTTCAGATGTAATGATGTTTATAGTGGTCTTTCAGATTGTAATGATGTTTATAGTGGTCTTTCAGATTGTAATGATGTTTGTAGTGGTCTTTCAGATTGTAATGATGTTTGTAGTGGTCTTTCAGATTGTAATGATGTTTATAGTGGTCTTTCAGATTGTAATGATGTTTGTAGTAGTCTTTCAGATTGTAATGATGTTTGTAGTGGTCTTTCAGATTGTAATGATGTTTATAGTGGTCTTTCAGATTGTAATGATGTTTGTAGTGGTCTTTCAGATTGTAATGATGTTTATAGTGGTCTATCAGATTGTAATGATGTTTGTAGTGGTCTATCAGATTGTAATGATGTTTATAGTGGTCTATCAGATTGTAAGGATGTTTATAGTGGTCTTTCAGATTGTAATGATGTTTATAGTGGTCTTTCAGATGTTAATGATGTTTATAGTGGTCTTTCAGATTGTAATGATGTTTGTAGTGGTCTTTCAGATTGTAATGATGTTTGTAGTGGTCTTTCAGATTGTAATGATGTTTGTAGTGGTCTTTCAGATTGTAATGATGTTTGTAGTGGTCTTTCAGATTGTAATGATGTTTATAGTGGTCTTTCAGATTGTAATGATGTTTGTAGTGGTCTTTCAGATTGTAATGATGTTTATAGTGGTCTTTCAGATTGTAATGATGTTTGTAGTGGTCTTTCAGATTGTAATGATGTTTGTAGTGGTCTTTCAGATTGTAATGTGGGTGATGTTTGTAGTGGTCTTTCAGATTGTAATGATGTTTGTAGTGGTCTTTCAGATTGTAATGATGTTTGTAGTGGTCTTTCAGATTGTAATGATGTTTGTAGTGGTCTTTCAGATTGTAATGATGTTTGTAGTGGTCTTTCAGATTGTAATGTGGGTGATGTTTGTAGTGGTCTTTCAGATTGTAATGATGTTTGTAGTGGTCTTTCAGATTGTAATGATGTTTATAGTGGTCTTTCAGATTGTAATGATGTTTGTAGTGGTCTTTCAGATTGTAATGATGTTTGTAGTGGTCTTTCAGATTGTAATGATGTTTGTAGTGGTCTTTCAGATTGTAATGATGTTTGTAGTGGTCTTTCAGATTGTAATGATGTTTATAGTGGTCTTTCAGATTGTAATGATGTTTGTAGTGGTCTTTTAGATGGTAATGATGTTTATAGTGGTCTTTCAGATTGTAATGATGTTTGTAGTGGTCTTTCAGATTGTAATGATGTTTGTAGTGGTCTTTCAGATTGTAATGAGGTTCATAGTGGTCTTTCAGATTGTAAGGATGTTTATAGTGGTCTTTCAGATTGTAATGATGTTTGTAGTGGTCTTTCAGATTGTAATGATGTTTGTAGTGGTCTTTCAGATTGTAATGATGTTTATAGTGGTCTATCAGATTGTAATGATGTTTGTAG
The DNA here is from genome assembly GCF_018296145.1 of Oncorhynchus tshawytscha. Taxonomy (NCBI): domain Eukaryota; kingdom Metazoa; phylum Chordata; class Actinopteri; order Salmoniformes; family Salmonidae; genus Oncorhynchus; species Oncorhynchus tshawytscha. The sequence goes on along the minus strand of NC_056443.1, from coordinate 41,055,918 downwards.
TGGTCTTTCAGATTGTAATGATGTTTATAGTGGTCTATCAGATTGTAATGATGTTTGTAGTGGTCTTTCAGATTGTAATGATGTTTGTAGTGGTCTTTCAGATTGTAATGATGTTTGTAGTGGTCTTTCAGATTGTAATGATGTTTGTAGTGGTCTTTCAGATTGTAATGATGTTTGTAGTGGTCTTTCAGATTGTAATGATGTTTGTAGTGGTCTTTCAGATTGTAATGATGTTTGTAGTGGTCTTTCAGATTGTAATGATGTTTGTAGTGGTCTTTCAGATTGTAATGATGTTTGTAGTGGTCTTTCAGATTGTAATGATGTTTATAGTGGTCTTTCAGATTGTAATGATGTTTGTAGTGGTCTTTCAGATTGTAATGATGTTTGTAGTGGTCTTTCAGATTGTAATGATGTTTGTAGTGGTCTTTCAGATTGTAATGATGTTTGTAGTGGTCTTTCAGATTGTAATGATGTTTATAGTGGTCTTTCAGATTGTAATGATGTTTGTAGTGGTCTTTTAGATGGTAATGATGTTTATAGTGGTCTTTCAGATTGTAATGATGTTTGTAGTGGTCTTTCAGATTGTAATGATGTTTGTAGTGGTCTTTCAGATTGTAATGAGGTTTTATAGTGGTCTTTCAGATTTTAATGATGTTTATAGTGGTCTTTCAGATTGTAATGATGTTTGTAGTGGTCTTTCAGATTGTAATGATGTTTGTAGTGGTCTTTCAGATTGTAATGATGTTTGTAGTGGTCTTTCAGATTGTAATGATGTTTGTAGTGGTCTTTCAGATTGTAATGATGTTTGTAGTGGTCTTTCAGATTGTAATGTGGGTGATGTTTGTAGTGGTCTTTCAGATTGTAATGATGTTTGTAGTGGTCTTTCAGATTGTAATGATGTTTATAGTGGTCTTTCAGATTGTAATGATGTTTGTAGTGGTCTTTCAGATTGTAATGATGTTTGTAGTGGTCTTTCAGATTGTAATGATGTTTGTAGTGGTCTTTCAGATTGTAATGTGGGTGATGTTTGTAGTGGTCTTTCAGATTGTAATGATGTTTATAGTGGTCTATCAGTTTGTAATGATGTTTGTAGTGGTCTTTCAGATGGTAATGATGTTTATAGTGGTCTTTCAGATTGTAATGATGTTTGTAGTGGTCTTTCAGATTGTAATGATGTTTGTAGTGGTCTTTCAGATTGTAATAATGTTTATAGTGGTCTCTCAGATTGTAATGATGTTTGTAGTGGTCCTTCAGATTGTAATGATGTTTATAGTGGTCTTTCAGATTGTAATGATGTTTGTAGTGGTCTTTCACATTGTAATGATGTTTATAGTGGTCTTTCAGATTGTAATGATGTTTGTAGTGGTCTTTCAGATTGTAATGATGTTTATAGTGGTCTTTCAGATTGTAATGATGTTTGTAGTGGTCTTTCAGATTGTAATGATGTTTGTAGTGGTCTTTCAGATTGTAATGATGTTTGTAGTGGTCTTTCAGATTGTAATGATGTTTGTAGTGGTCTTTCAGATTGTAATGATGTTTGTAGTGGTCTTTCAGATTGTAATGATGATGTTTGTAGTGGTCTTTCAGATTGTAATGATGTTTGTAGTGGTCTTTCAGATTGTAATGATGTTTGTAGTGGTCTTTCAGATTGTAATGATGTTTGTAGTGGTCTTTCAGATTGTAATGATGTTTGTAGTGGTCTTTCAGATTGTAATGATGTTTATAGTGGTCTATCAGTTTGTAATGATGTTTGTAGTGGTCTTTCAGATGGTAATGATATTTATAGTGGTCTTTCAGATTGTAATGATGTTTGTAGTGGTCTTTCAGATTGTAATGATGTTTGTAGTGGTCTTTCAGATTGTAATGATGTTTGTAGTGGTCTTTTAGATTGTAATGATGTTTGTAGTGGTCTTTCAGATTGTAATAATGTTTATAGTGGTCTCTCAGATTGTAATGATGTTTGTAGTGGTCTTTCAGATTGTAATGATGTTTATAGTGGTCTATCAGATTGTAATGATGTTTATAGTGGTCTTTCAGATTGTAATGATGTTTGTAGTGGTCTTTCAGATTGTAATGAGGTTCATAGTGGTCTTTCAGATTGTAATGATGTTTGTAGTGGTCTTTCAGATTGTAATGATGTTTATAGTGGTCTTTCAGATTGTAATGATGTTTGTAGTGGTCTTTCAGATTGTAATGATGTTTGTAGTGGTCTTTCAGATTGTAATGATGTTTGTAGTGGTCTTTCAGATTGTAATGATGTTTATAGTGGTCTTTCAGATTGTAATGATGTTTGTAGTGGTCTTTCAGATTGTAATGATGTTTGTAGTGGTCTTTCAGATTGTAATGATGTTTGTAGTGGTCTTTCAGATTGTAATGATGTTTGTAGTGGTCTTTCAGATTGTAATGATGTTTGTAGTGGTCTTTCAGATTGTAATGATGTTTGTAGTGGTCTTTCAGATTGTAATGATGTTTGTAGTGGTCTTTCAGATTGTAATGATGTTTGTAGTGGTCTTTCAGATTGTAATGATGTTTGTAGTGGTCTTTCAGATTGTAATGATGTTTATAGTGGTCTTTCAGATTGTAATGATGTTTGTAGTGGTCTTTCAGATTGTAATGATGTTTGTAGTGGTCTTTCAGATTGTAATGATGTTTGTAGTGGTCTTTCAGATTGTAATGATGTTTGTAGTGGTCTTTCAGATTGTAATGATGTTTATAGTGGTCTTTCAGATTGTAATGATGTTTGTAGTGGTCTTTCAGATTGTAATAATGTTTATAGTGGTCTTTCAGATTGTAATGATGTTTGTAGTGGTCTATCAGATTGTAATGATGTTTGTAGTGGTCTTTCAGATTGTAATGATGTTTATAGTGGTCTTTCAGATGGTAATGATGTTTATAGTGGTCTTTCAGATTGTAATGATGTTTGTAGTGGTCTTTCAGATTGTAATGATATTTGTAGTGGTCTTTCAGATTGTAATGATGTTTGTAGTGGTCTTTCAGATTGTAATGATGTTTGTAGTGGTCTATCAGATTGTAATGATGTTTATATTGGTCTTTCAGATTGTAATGATGTTTGTAGTGGTCTTTCAGATTGTAATGATGTTTGTAGTGGTCATTCAGATTGTAATGATGTTTATAGTGGTCTTTCAGATTGTAATGATGTTTGTAGTGGTCTTTCAGATTGTAATGATGTTTGTAGTGGTCTTTCAGATTGTAATGATGTTTGTAGTGGTCTTTCAGATTGTAATGATGTTTGTAGTGGTCTTTCAGATTGTAATGATGTTTATAGTGGTCTTTCAGATTGTAATGATGTTTGTAGTGGTCTTTTAGATTGTAATGATGTTTATAGTGGTCTTTCAGATTGTAATGATGTTTGTAGTGGTCTTTCAGATTGTAATGATGTTTGTAGTGGTCTTTCAGATTGTAATGATGTTTGTAGTGGTCTTTCAGATTGTAATGATGTTTATAGTGGTCTTTCAGATTGTAATGATGTTTGTAGTGGTCTTTCAGATTGTAATGATGTTTGTAGTGGTCTTTCAGTAATGATGTTTATAGTGGTCTTTCAGATTGTAATGATGTTTGTAGTGGTCTTTCAGATTGTAATGATGTTTATAGTGGTCTTTCAGATTGTAATGATGTTTGTAGTGGTCTTTCAGATTGTAATGATGTTTGTAGTGGTCTTTCAGATTGTAATGATGTTTGATAGTGGTCTTTCAGATTGTAATGATGTTTGTAGTGGTCTTTCAGATTGTAATGATGTTTGTAGTGGTCTTTCAGATTGTAATGATGTTTATAGTGGTCTATCAGATTGTAATGATGTTTGTAGTGGTCTTTCAGATTGTAATGATGTTTGTAGTGGTCTTTCAGATTGTAATGATGTTTGTAGTGGTCTTTCAGATTGTAATGATGTTTATAGTGGTCTTTCAGATTGTAATGATGTTTGTAGTGGTCTTTCAGATTGTAATGATGTTTGTAGTGGTCTTTCAGATTGTAATGTGGGTGATGTTTGTAGTGGTCTTTCAGATTGTAATGATGTTTGTAGTGGTCTTTCAGATTGTAATGATGTTTATAGTGGTCTTTCAGATTGTAATGATGTTTGTAGTGGTCTTTCAGATGGTAATGATGTTTATAGTGGTCTTTCAGATTGTAATGATGTTTGTAGTGGTCTTTCAGATTGTAATGATGTTTGTAGTGGTCTATCAGATTGTAATGATGTTTATATTGGTCTTTCAGATTGTAATGATGTTTATAGTGGTCTTTCAGATTGTAATGATGTTTGTAGTGGTCTTTCAGATTGTAATGATGTTTGTAGTGGTCTTTCAGATTGTAATGATGTTTGTAGTGGTCTTTCAGATTGTAATGATGTTTGTAGTGGTCTTTCAGATTGTAATGATGTTTGTAGTGGTCTTTCAGATTGTAATGATGATTTTGTAGTGGTCTTTCAGATTGTAATGATGTTTGTAGTGGTCTTTCAGATTGTAATGATGTTTGTAGTGGTCTTTCAGATTGTAATGATGTTTGTAGTGGTCTTTCAGATTGTAATGATGTTTATATTGGTCTTTCAGATTGTAATGATGTTTATAGTGGTCTTTCAGATGGTAATGATGTTTATAGTGGTCTTTCAGATTGTAATGATGTTTGTAGTGGTCTTTCAGATTGTAATGATGTTTGTAGTGGTCATTCAGATTGTAATGATGTTTGTAGTGGTCTTTCTGATTGTAATGAGGTTTATAGTGGTCTTTCAGATTTTAATGATGTTTATAGTGGTCTTTCAGATTGTAATGATGTTTATAGTGGTCTTTCAGATTGTAATGATGTTTGTAGTGGTCTATCAGATTGTGATGATGTTTGTAGTGGTCTATCAGATTGTAATGATGTTTATATTGGTCTTTCAGATTGTAATGATGTTTGTAGTGGTCTTTCAGATGGTAATGATGTTTATAGTGGTCTTTCAGATTGTAATGATGTTTGTAGTGGTCTTTCAGATTGTAATGATGTTTGTAGTGGTCTATCAGATTGTAATGATGTTTATAGTGGTCTTTCAGATTGTAATGATGTTTGTAGTGGTCTTTCAGATTGTAATGATGTTTGTAGTGGTCTTTCAGATTGTAATGATGTTTTGTAGTGGTCTTTCAGATTGTAATGATGTTTGTAGTGGTCTTTCAGATTGTAATGATGTTTATAGTGGTCTATCAGATTGTAATGATGTTTGTAGTGGTCTTTCAGATTGTAATGATGTTTATAGTGGTCTTTCAGATTGTAATGATGTTTGTAGTGGTCTTTCAGATTGTAATGATGTTTGTAGTGGTCTTTCAGATTGTAATGATGTTTGTAGTGGTCTTTCAGATTGTAATGATGTTTGTAGTGGTCTTTCAGATTGTAATGATGTTTATAGTGGTCTTTCAGATTGTAATGATGTTTGTAGTGGTCTTTCAGATTGTAATGATGTTTGTAGTGGTCTTTCAGATTGTAATGATGTTTGTAGTGGTCTTTCAGATTGTAATGATGTTTGTAGTGGTCTTTCAGATTGTAATGATGTTTGTAGTGGTCTTTCAGATTGTAATGATGTTTATAGTGGTCTTTCAGATTGTAATGATGTTTGTAGTGGTCTTTCAGATTGTAAATGATGTTTATAGTGGTCTTTCAGATTGTAATGATGTTTGTAGTGGTCTTTCAGATTGTAATGATGTTTGTAGTGGTCTTTCAGATTGTAATGATGTTCATAGTGGTCTTTCAGATTGTAATGATGTTTATAGTGGTCTTTCAGATTGTAATGATGTTTGTAGTGGTCTTTCAGATTGTAATGATGTTTGTAGTGGTCTTTCAGATTGTAATGATGTTTGTAGTGGTCTTTCAGATTGTAATGATGTTTGTAGTGGTCTTTCAGATTGTAATGATGTTTGTAGTGGTCTTTCAGATTGTAATGATGTTTATAGTGGTCTTTCAGATTGTAATGATGTTTGTAGTGGTCTTTCAGATTGTAATGATGTTTGTAGTGGTCTTTCAGATTGTAATGATGTTTGTAGTGGTCTTTCAGATTGTAATGATGTTTGTAGTGGTCTTTCAGATTGTAATGATGTTTGTAGTGGTCTTTCAGATTGTAATGATGTTTGTAGTGGTCTTTCAGATTGTAATGATGTGTTTGTAGTGGTCTTTCAGATTGTAATGATGTTTGTAGTGGTCTTTCAGATTGTAATGATGTTTATAGTGGTCTTTCAGATTGTAATGATGTTTGTAGTAGTCTTTTAGATGGTAATGATGTTTATAGTGGTCTTTCAGATTGTAATGATGTTTGTAGTGGTCTTTCAGATTGTAATGATGTTTGTAGTGGTCTTTCAGATTGTAATGATGTTTATAGTGATCTTTCAGATTGTAAGGATGTTTATAGTGGTCTTTCAGATTGTAATGATGTTTGTAGTGGTCTTTCAGATTGTAATGATGTTTGTAGTGGTCTTTCAGATTGTAATGATGTTTGTAGTGGTCTTTCAGATTGTAATGTGGGTGATGTTTGTAGTGGTCTTTCAGATTGTAATGATGTTTATAGTGGTCTATCAGATTGTAATGATGTTTGTAGTGGTCTTTCAGATTGTAATGATGTTTATAGTGGTCTTTCAGATTGTAATGATGTTTGTAGTGGTCTTTCAGATTGTAATGATGTTTATAGTGGTCTTTCAGATTGTAATGATGTTTGTAGTGGTCTTTCAGATTGTAATGATGTTTATAGTGGTCTATCAGATTGTAATGATGTTTATAGTGGTCTATCAGATTGTAATGATGTTTATAGTGGTCTTTCAGATTGTAATGATGTTTATAGTGGTCTTTCAGATTGTAATGATGTTTATAGTGGTCTTTCAGATTGTAATGATGTTTGTAGTGGTCTTTCAGATTGTAATGATATTTGTAGTGGTCATTCAGATTGTAATGATGTTTGTAGTGGTCTTTCTGATTGTAATGAGGTTTATAGTGGTCTTTCAGATTGTAATGATGTTTATAGTGGTCTTTCAGATTGTAATGATGTTTGTAGTGGTCTTTCAGATTGTAATGATGTTTGTAGTGGTCTTTCAGATTGTAATGATGTTTATAGTGGTCTTTCAGATTGTAATGATGTTTATAGTGGTCTTTCAGATTGTAATGATGTTTGTAGTGGTCTTTCAGATTGTAATGATGTTTGTAGTGGTCTTTCAGATTGTAATGATGTTTGTAGTGGTCTTTCAGATTGTAATGATGTTTGTAGTGGTCTTTCAGATTGTAATGATGTTTATAGTGGTCTATCAGATTGTAATGATGTTTATAGTGGTCTTTCAGATTAATGATGTTTATAGTGGTCTTTCAGATTGTAATGATGTTTATAGTGGTCTTTCAGATTGTAATGATGTTTGTAGTGGTCTTTCAGATTGTAATGATGTTTGTAGTGGTCTTTCAGATTGTAATGTGATGTTTGTAGTGGTCTTTCAGATTGTAATGATGTTTGTAGTGGTCTTTCAGATTGTAATGATGTTTATAGTGGTCTTTCAGTTTGTAATGATGTTTGTAGTGGTCTTTCAGATTGTAATGATGTTTTGTAGTGGTCTTTCAGATTGTAATGATGTTTGTAGTGGTCTTTCAGATTGTAATGATGTTTGTAGTGGTCTTTCAGATTGTAATGATGTTTGTAGTGGTCTTTCAGATTGTAATGATGTTTGTAGTGGTCTTTCAGATTGTAATGTGGGTGATGTTTGTAGTGGTCTTTCAGATTGTAATGATGTTTGTAGTGGTCTTTCAGATTGTAATGATGTTTATAGTGGTCTTTCAGATTGTAATGATGTTTGTAGTGGTCTTTTAGATGGTAATGATGTTTATAGTGGTCTTTCAGATTGTAATGATGTTTGTAGTGGTCTTTCAGATTGTAATGATGTTTGTAGTGGTCTTTCAGATTGTAATGATGTTTGTAGTGGTCTTTCAGATTGTAAGGATGTTTATAGTGGTCTTTCAGATTGTAATGATGTTTGTAGTGGTCTTTCAGATTGTAATGATGTTTGTAGTGGTCTTTCAGATTGTAATGATGTTTGTAGTGGTCTTTCAGATTGTAATGTGGGTGATGTTTGTAGTGGTCTTTCAGATTGTAATGATGTTTATAGTGGTCTATCAGATTGTAATGATGTTTGTAGTGGTCTTTCAGATTGTAATGATGTTTATAGTGGTCTTTCAGATTGTAATGATGTTTGTAGTGGTCCATCAGATTGTAATGATGTTTATAGTGGTCTTTCAGATTGTAATGATGTTTATAGTGGTCTTCAGATTGTAATGATGTTTATAGTGGTCTTTCAGATTGTAATGATGTTTATAGTGGTCTTTCAGATTGTAATGATGTTTATAGTGGTCTTTCAGATTGTAATGATGTTTATAGTGGTCTTTCAGATTGTAATGATGTTTGTAGTGGTCTTTCAGATTGTAATGATGTTTATAGTGGTCTTTCAGATTGTAATGATGTTTGTAGTGGTCTTTCAGATTGTAATGATGTTTGTAGTGGTCTTTCAGATTGTAATGATGTTTAGTGGTCTAGTGGTAATGATGTTTATAGTGGTCTTTCAGATTGTAATGATGTTTGTAGTGGTCTTTCAGATTGTAATGATGTTTGTAGTGGTCTTTCAGATTGTAATGATGTTTGTAGTGGTCTTTCAGATTGTAATGATGTTTGTAGTGGTCTTTCAGATTGTAATGATGTTTGTAGTGGTCTTTCAGATTGTAATGATGTTTATAGTGGTCTATCAGTTTGTAATGATGTTTGTAGTGGTCTTTCAGATTGTAATGTGGGTGATGTTTGTAGTGGTCTTTCAGATTGTAATGATGTTTGTAGTGGTCTTTCAGATTGTAATGATGTTTGTAGTGGTCTTTCAGATTGTAATGATGTTTGTAGTGGTCTTTCAGATTGTAATGATGTTTGTAGTGGTCTTTCAGATTGTAATGATGTTTATAGTGGTCTATCAGATTGTAATGATGTTTGTAGTGGTCTTTCAGATTGTAATGATGTTTATAGTGGTCTATCAGATTGTAATGATGTTTGTAGTGGTCTTTCAGATTGTAATAATGTTTATAGTGGTCTTTCAGATTGTAATGATGTTTGTAGTGGTCTTTCAGATTGTAATGATGTTTGTAGTGGTCTTTCAGATTGTAATGAGGTTTATAGTGGTCTTTCAGATTGTAATGATGTTTGTGTCTTTCAGATTGTAATGATGTTTGTAGTGGTCTTTCAGATTGTAATGATGTTTGTAGTGGTCTTTCAGATTGTAATGATGTTTGTAGTGGTCTTTCAGATTGTAATGATGTTTGTAGTGGTCTTTCAGATTGTAATGATGTTTATAGTGGTCTTTCAGATTGTAATGATGTTTGTAGTGGTCTTTTAGATGGTAATGATGTTTATAGTGGTCTTTCAGATTGTAATGATGTTTGTAGTGGTCTTTCAGATTGTAATGATGTTTGTAGTGGTCTTTCAGATTGTAATGATGTTTATAGTGGTCTTTCAGATTGTAATGATGTTTATAGTGGTCTTTCAGATGGTAATGATGTTTATAGTGGTCTTTCAGATTGTAATGATGTTTGTAGTGGTCTTTCAGATTGTAATGATGTTTGTAGTGGTCTTTCAGATTGTAATGATGTTTGTAGTGGTCTTTCAGATTGTAATGATGTTTGTAGTGGTCTTTCAGATTGTAATGATGTTTATAGTGGTCTATCAGTTTGTAATGATGTTTGTAGTGGTCTTTCAGATGGTAATGATATTTATAGTGGTCTTTCAGATTGTAATGATGTTTGTAGTGGTCTTTCAGATTGTAATGATGTTTGTAGTGGTCTTTCAGATTGTAATGATGTTTGTAGTGGTCTTTCAGATTGTAATGATGTTTGTAGTGGTCTTTCAGATTGTAATGATGTTTGGTGGTCTTTCAGATTGTAATGATGTTTGTAGTGGTCTTTCAGATTGTAATGATGTTTATAGTGGTCTTTCAGATTGTAATGATGTTTGTAGTGGTCTTTTAGATGGTAATGATGTTTATAGTGGTCTTTCAGATTGTAATGATGTTTGTAGTGGTCTTTCTGATTGTAATGATGTTTGTAGTGGTCTTTCAGATTGTAATGATGTTTATAGTGGTCTTTCAGATTGTAATGATGTTTATAGTGGTCTTTCAGATTGTAATGATGTTTGTAGTGGTCTTTCAGATTGTAATGATGTTTGTAGTGGTCTTTCAGATTGTAATGATGTTTATAGTGGTCTTTCAGATTGTAATGATGTTTGTAGTGGTCTTTCAGATTGTAATGATGTTTATAGTGGTCTTTCAGATTGTAATGATGTTTGTAGTGGTCTTTCAGATTGTAATGATGTTTATAGTGGTCTTTCAGATTGTAATGATGTTTGTATGTTTGTAATGATGTTTATAGTGGTCTTTCAGATTGTAATGATGTTTGTAGTGGTCTTTCAGATTGTAATGATGTTTATAGTGGTCTTTCAGATTGTAATGATGTTTATAGTGGTCTATCAGATTGTAATGATGTTTATAGTGGTCTATCAGATTGTAATGATGTTTATAGTGGTCTTTCAGATTGTAATGATGTTTATAGTGGTCTTTCAGATTGTAATGATGTTTGTAGTGGTCTTTCAGATGGTAATGATGTTTATAGTGGTCTTTCAGATTGTAATGATGTTTGTAGTGGTCTTTCAGATGGTAATGATGTTTATAGTGGTCTTTCAGATTGTAATGATGTTTATAGTGGTCTTTCAGATTGTAATGATGTTTGTAGTGGTCTTTCAGATTGTAATGATGTTTGTAGTGGTCTTTCAGATTGTAATGATGTTTATAGTGGTCTATCAGATTGTAATGATGTTTATAGTGGTCTTTCAGATTGTAATGATGTTTGTAGTGGTCTTTCAGATTGTAATGTGGGTGATGTTTGTAGTGGTCTTTCAGATTGTAATGATGTTTGTAGTGGTCTTTCAGATTGTAATGATGTTTGTAGTGGTCTTTCAGATTGTAATGATGTTTATAGTGGTCTATCAGATTGTAATGATGTTTATAGTGGTCTATCAGATGGTAATGATGTTTATAGTGGTCTTTCAGATTGTAATGATGTTTATAGTGGTCTTTCAGATTGTAATGATGTTTGTAGTGGTCTTTCAGATTGTAATGATGTTTGTAGTGGTCTTTCAGATTGTAATGATGTTTGTAGTGGTCTTTCAGATTGTAATGATGTTTGTAGTGGTCTTTCAGATTGTAATGATGTTTATAGTGGTCTTTCAGTTTGTAATGATGTTTGTAGTGGTCTTTCAGATTGTAATGATGTTTGTAGTGGTCTTTCAGATTGTAATGATGTTTGTAGTGGTCTTTCAGATTGTAATGATGTTTGTAGTGGTCTTTCAGATTGTAATGATGTTTGTAGTGGTCTTTCAGATTGTAATAATGTTTGTAGTGGTCTTTCAGATTGTAATGTGGTGATGTTTGTAGTGGTCTTTCAGATTGTAATGATGTTTGTAGTGGTCTTTCAGATTGTAATGTGGGTGATGTTTGTAGTGGTCTTTCAGATTGTAATGATGTTTGTAGTGGTCTTTCAGATGGTAATGATGTTTATAGTGGTCTTTCAGATTGTAATGATGTTTGTAGTGGTCTTTCAGATTGTAATGATGTTTGTATGGGTCTTTCAGATTGTAATGAGGTTCATAGTGGTCTTTCAGATTGTAAGGATGTTTATAGTGGTCTTTCAGATTGTAATGATGTTTGTAGTGGTCTTTCAGATTGTAAAGATGTTTGTAGTGGTCTTTCAGATTGTAATGATGTTTGTAGTGGTCTTTCAGATTGTAATGTGGGTGATGTTTGTAGTGGTCTTTCAGATTGTAATGATGTTTATAGTGGTCTTTCAGATTGTAATGATGTTTGTAGTGGTCTTTCAAATTGTAATGATGTTTGTAGTGGTCTTTCAGATTGTAATGTGGGTGATGTTTGTAGTGGTCTTTCAGATTGTAATGATGTTTGTCGTGGTCTTTCAGATTGTAATGATGTTTATAGTGGTCTATCGGATTGTAATGATGTTTATAGTGGTCTATCGGATTGTAATGATGTTTATAGTGGTCTATCAGATTGTAATGATGTTTATAGTGGTCTTTCAGATTGTAAGGATGTTTATAGTGGTCTTTCAGATTGTAATGATGTTTGTAGTGGTCTTTCAGATGGTAATGATGTTTATAGTGGTCTTTCAGATTGTAATGATGTTTGTAGTGGTCTTTCAGATGGTAATGATGTTGATAGTGGTCTTTCAGATTGTAATGATGTTTATAGTGGTCTTTCAGATTGTAATGATGTTTATAGTGGTCTTTCAGATTGTAATGATGTTTGTAGTGGTCTTTCAGATTGTAATGATGTTTATAGTGTCTTTCAGATTGTAATGATGTTTATAGTGGTCTTTCAGATTGTAATGATGTTTGTAGTGGTCTTTCAGATTGTAATGATGTTTATAGTGGTCTTTCAGATTGTAATGATGTTTGTAGTTGTCTTTCAGATTGTAATGATGTTTATAGTGGTCTTTCAGATTGTAATGATGTTTGTAGTGGTCTTTCAGATTGTAATGATGTTTGTAGTGGTCTTTCAGATTGTAATGATGTTTATAGTGGTCTTTCAGATTGTAATGATGTTTGTAGTGGTCTTTCAGATTGTAATGATGTTTGTAGTGTTCTTTCAGATTGTAATGATGTTTGTAGTGGTCTTTCAGATTGTAATGATGTTTGTAGTGGTCTTTCAGATTGTAATGATGTTTGTAGTGGTCTTTCAGATTGTAATGATGTTTGTAGTGGTCTTTCAGATTGTAATGATGTTTATAGTGGTCTTTCAGATTGTAATGATGTTTGTAGTGGTCTTTTAGATTAATGATGTTTATAGTGGTCTTTCAGATTGTAATGATGTTTGTAGTGGTCTTTCAGATTGTAATGATGTTTGTAGTGGTCTTTCAGATTGTAATGAGTTCATAGTGGTCTTTCAGATTGTAAGATGTTTATAGTGGTCTTTCAGATTGTAATGATGTTTGTAGTGGTCTTTCAGATTGTAATGATGTTTGTAGTGGTCTTTCAGATTGTAATGATGTTTGTAGTGGTCTTTCAGATTGTAATGTGGGTGATTTGTAGTGGTCTTTCAGATTGTAATGATGTTTGTAGTGGTCTTTCAGATTGTAATGATGTTTATAGTGGTCTTTCAGATTGTAATGATGTTTGTAGTGGTCTTTCAGATTGTAATGATGTTTGTAGTGGTCTTTCAGATTGTAATGATGTTTGTAGTGGTCTTTCAGATTGTAATGATGTTTGTAGTGGTCTTTCAGATTGTAATGATGTTTGTAGTGGTCTTTCAGATTGTAATGATGTTTGTAGTGGTCTTTCAGATTGTAATGATGTTTGTAGTGGTCTTTCAGATTGTAATGATGTTTATAGTGGTCTATCAGATTGTAATGATGTTTGTAGTGGTCTTTCAGATTGTAATGATGTTTATAGTGGTCTTTCAGATTGAAATGATGTTTGTAGTGGTCTTTCAGATTGTAATGAGGTTTGTAGTGGTCTTTCAGATTGTAAGGATGTTTATAGTGGTCTTTCAGATTGTAATGATGTTTGTAGTGGTCTTTCAGATTGTAATGATGTTTGTAGTGGTCTTTCAGATTGTAATGATGTTTGTAGTGGTCTTTCAGATTGTAATGATGTTTGTAGTGGTCTTTCAGATTGTAATGATGTTTATAGTGGTCTTTCAGATTGTAATGATGTTTGTAGTGGTCTTTCAGATTGTAATGATGTTTATAGTGGTCTTTCAGATTGTAATGATGTTTGTAGTGGTCTTTCAGATTGTAATGATGTTTATAGTGGTCTTTCAGATTGTAATGATGTTTGTAGTGTCTTTCAGATTGTAATGATGTTTATAGTGGTCTTCAGATTGTAATGATGTTTATAGTGGTCTTTCAGATTGTAATGATGTTTATAGTGGTCTTTCAGATTGTAATGATGTTTGTAGTGGTCTTTCAGATGGTAATGATGTTTATAGTGGTCTTTCAGATTGTAATGATGTTTGTAGTGGTCTTTCAGATGGTAATGATGTTTATAGTGGTCTTTCAGATTGAATGATGTTTATAGTGGTCTTTCAGATTGTAATGATGTTTGTAGTGGTCTTTCAGATTGTAATGATGTTTGTAGTGGTCTTTCAGATTGTAATGATGTTTATAGTGGTCTTTCAGATTGTAATGATGTTTATAGTGGTCTTTCAGATTGTAATGATGTTTGTAGTGGTCTTTCAGATTGTAATGATGTTTGTAGTGGTCTTTCAGATTGTAATGATGTTTGTAGTGGTCTTTCAGATTGTAATGATGTTTGTAGTGGTCTTTCAGATTGTAATGATGTTTGTAGTGGTCTTTCAGATTGTAATGATGTTTGTAGTGGTCTTTCAGATTGTAATGATGTTTATAGTGGTCTTTCAGATTGTAATGATGTTTATAGTGGTCTTTCAGATTGTAATGATGTTTGTAGTGGTCTTTCAGATTGTAATGATGTTTGTAGTGGTCTTTCAGATTGTAATGATGTTTGTAGTGGTCTTTCAGATTGTAATGATGTTTGTAGTGGTCTTTCAGATTGTAATGATGTTTATAGTGGTCTTTCAGATTGTAATGATGTTTGTAGTGGTCTTTCAGATTGTAATGATGTTTGTAGTGGTCTTTCAGATTGTAATGATGTTTGTAGTGGTCTTTCAGATTGTAATGATGTTTGTAGTGGTCTTTCAGATTGTAATGATGTTTGTAGTGGTCTTTCAGATTGTAATGATGTTTGTAGTGGTCTTTCAGATTGTAATGTGGGTGATGTTTGTAGTGGTCTTTCAGATTGTAATGATGTTTGTAGTGGTCTTTCAGATTGTAATAATGTTTATAGTGGTCTCTCAGATTGTAATGATGTTTGTAGTGGTCCTTCAGATTGTAATGATGTTTATAGTGGTCTTTCAGATTGTAATGATGTTTATAGTGGTCTTTCAGATTGTAATGATGTTTGTAGTGGTCTTTCAGATTGTAATGAGGTTCATAGTGGTCTTTCAGATTGTAATGATGTTTGTAGTGGTCTTTCAGATTGTAATGATGTTTGTAGTGGTCTTTCAGATTGTAAAGATGTTTGTAGTGGTCTTTCAGATTGTAATGATGTTTGTAGTGGTCTTTCAGATTGTAATGATGTTTGTAGTTGTAATAATGTTTTAGTGGTCTCTCAGATTGTAATGATGTTTGTAGTGGTCTTTCAGATTGTAATGATGTTTGTAGTGGTCCATCAGATTGTAATGATGTTTATAGTGGTCTTTCAGATTGTAATGATGTTTGTAGTGGTCTTTCAGATTGTAATGATGTTTATAGTGGTCTATCAGATTGTAATGATGTTTATAGTGGTCTATCGGATTGTAATGATGTTTATAGTGGTCTATCAGATTGTAATGATGTTTATAGTGGTCTTTCAGATTGTAAGGATGTTTATAGTGGTCTTTCAGATTGTAATGATGTTTGTAGTGGTCTTTCAGATGGTAATGATGTTTATAGTGGTCTTTCAGATTGTAATGATGTTTGTAGTGGTCTTTCAGATTGTAATGATGTCTGTAGTGGTCTTTCAGATTGTAATGATGTTTATAGTGGTCTATCAGATTGTAATGATGTTTATAGTGGTCTTTCAGATTGTAAGGATGTTTGTAGTGGTCTTTCAGATTGTAATGATGTTTATAGTGTTCTATCAGATTGTAATGATGTTTATAGTGGTCTATCAGATGTTAATGATGTTTATAGTGGTCTTTCAGATTGTAATGATGTTTATAGTGGTCTTTCAGATTGTAATGATGTTTGTAGTCGTCTTTCAGATTGTAATGATGTTTATAGTGGTCTTTCAGATTGTAATGTGGGTGATGTTTGTAGTGGTCTTTCAGATTGTAATGATGTTTGTAGTGGTCTTTCAGATTGTAATGATGTTTATAGTGGTCTTTCAGATTGTAATGATGTTTGTAGTGGTCTTTCAGATTGTAATGATGTTTGTAGTGTCTTTCAGATTGTAATGATGTTTGTAGTGGTCTTTCAGATTGTAATGATGTTTGTAGTGGTCTTTCAGATTGTAATGATGTTTGTAGTGGTCTTTCAGATTGTAATGATGTTTGTAGTGGTCTTTCAGATTGTAATGATGTTTATAGTGGTCTTTCAGATTGTAATGATGTTTGTAGTGGTCTTTCAGATTGTAATGATGTTTATAGTGGTCTTTCAGATTGTAATGATGTTTGTAGTGGTCTTTCAGATTGTAATGATGTTTGTAGTGGTCTTTCAGATTGTAATGATGTTTGTAGTGGTCTTTCAGATTGTAATGATGTTTATAGTGGTCTTTCAGATTGTAATGATGTTTGTAGTGGTCTTTCAGATTGTAATGATGTTTGTAGTGGTCTTTCAGATTGTAATGATGTTTGTAGTGGTCTTTCAGATTGTAATGATGTTTTGTAGTGGTCTTTCAGATTGTAATGATGTTTGTAGTGGTCTTTCAGATTGTAATGATGTTTATAGTGGTCTATCAGTTTGTAATGATGTTTGTAGTGGTCTTTCAGATTGTAATGTGATGTTTGTAGTGGTCTTTCAGATTGTAATGATGTTTGTAGTGGTCTTTCAGATTGTAATGATGTTTGTAGTGGTCTTTCAGATTGTAATGATGTTTGTAGTGGTCTTTCAGATTGTAATGATGTTTGTAGTGGTCTTTCAGATTGTAATGATGTTTGTAGTGGTCAATCAGATTGTAATGATGTTTATAGTGGTCTTTCAGATTGTAATGATGTTTGTAGTGGTCTTTCAGATGGTAATGATGTTTATAGTGGTCTTTCAGATTGTAATGATGTTTGTAGTGGTCTTTCAGATTGTAATGATGTTCATAGTGGTCTTTCAGATTGTAATGTTTATAGTGGTCTTTCAGATTGTAATGATGTTTGTAGTGGTCTTTCAGATTGTAATGATGTTTGTAGTGGTCTTTCAGATTGTAATGATGTTTGTAGTGGTCTTTCAGATTGTAATGTGGGTGATGTTTGTAGTGGTCTTTCAGATTGTAATGATGTTTATAGTGGTCTATCAGATTGTAATGATGTTTGTAGTGGTCTTTCAGATTGTAATAATGTTTATAGTGGTCTCTCAGATTGTAATGATGTTTGTAGTGGTCCTTCAGATTGTAATGATGTTTATAGTGGTCTTTCAGATTGTAATGATGTTTGTAGTGGTCTTTCAGATTGTAATGATGTTTATAGTGGTCTATCAGATTGTAATGATGTTTATAGTGGTCTATCGGATTGTAATGATGTTTATAGTGGTCTATCAGATTGTAATGATGTTTATAGTGGTCTTTCAGATTGTAAGGATGTTTATAGTGGTCTTTCAGATTGTAATGATGTTTATAGTGGTCTTTCAGATTGTAATGATGTTTGTAGTGGTCTTTCAGATTGTAATGATGTTTGTAGTAGTCTTTCAGATTGTAATGATGTTTATAGTGGTCTTTCAGATTGTAATGATGTTTGTAGTGGTCTTTCAGATTGTAATGATGTTTATAGTGGTCTTTCAGATTGTAATGATGTTTGTAGTGGTCTTTCAGATTGTAATGATGTTTATAGTGGTCTTTCAGATTGTAATGATGTTTGTAGTGGTCTTTTAGATGTAATGATGTTTATAGTGGTCTTTCAGATTGTAATGATGTTTGTAGTGGTCTTTCAGATTGTAATGATGTTTGTAGTGGTCTTTCAGATTGTAATGATTCATAGTGGTCTTTCAGATTGTAAGGATGTTTATAGTGGTCTTTCAGATTGTAATGATGTTTGTAGTGGTCTTTCAGATTGTAATGATGTTTGTAGTGGTCTTTCAGATTGTAATGATGTTTGTAGTGGTCTTTCAGATTGTAATGATGTTTGTAGTGGTCTTTCAGATTGTAATGATGTTTGTAGTGGTCTTTCAGATTGTAATGATGTTTATAGTGGTCTATCAGTTTGTAATGATGTTTGTAGTGGTCTTTCAGATGGTAATGATATTTATAGTGGTCTTTCAGATTGTAATGATGTTTGTAGTGGTCTTTCAGATTGTAATGATGTTTGTAGTGGTCTTTCAGATTGTAATGATGTTTGTAGTGGTCTTTCAGATTGTAATGATGTTTGTAGTGGTCTTTCAGATTGTAATGATGTTTGTAGTGATGTAATGATGTTTATAGTGGTCTATCAGTTTGTAATGATGTTTGTAGTGGTCTTTCAGATGGTAATGATGTTTATAGTGGTCTTTCAGATTGTAATGATGTTTGTAGTGGTCTATCAGATTGTAATGATGTTTGTAGTGGTCTTTCAGATTGTAATAATGTTTATAGTGGTCTCTCAGATTGTAATGATGTTTGTAGTGGTCCTTCAGATTGTAATGATGTTTATAGTGGTCTTTCAGATTGTAATGATGTTTGTAGTGGTCTTTCAGATTGTAATGATGTTTATAGTGGTCTATCGGATTGTAATGATGTTTATAGTGGTCTATCAGATTGTAATGATGTTTATAGTGGTCTTTCAGATTGTAAGGATGTTTATAGTGGTCTTTCAGATTGTAATGATGTTTGTAGTGGTCTTTCAGATCGTAATGATGTTTATAGTGGTCTTTCAGATTGTAATGATGTTTATAGTGGTCTTTCAGATTGTAATGATATTTGTAGTGGTCTTTCAGATTGTAATGATGTTTGTAGTGGTCTTTCAGATTGTAATGTGGGTGATGTTTGTAGTGGTCTTTCAGATTGTAATGATGTTTGTAGTGGTCTTTCAGATTGTAATGATGTTTATAGTGGTCTTTCAGATTGTAATGATGTTTGTAGTGGTCTTTCAGATTGTAATGATGTTTGTAGTGGTCTTTCAGATTGTAATGATGTTTGTAGTGGTCTTTCAGATTGTAATGTGGGTGATGTTTGTAGTGGTCTTTCAGATTGTAATGATGTTTGTAGTGGTCTTTCAGATTGTAATGATGTTTATAGTGGTCTTTCAGATTGTAATGATGTTTGTAGTGGTCTTTCAGATTGTAATGATGTTTGTAGTGGTCTTTCAGATTGTAATGTGGGTGATGTTTGTAGTGGTCTTTCAGATTGTAATGATGTTTGTAGTGGTCTTTCAGATTGTAATGATGTTTGTAGTGGTCTTTCAGATTGTAATGATGTTTGTAGTGGTCTTTCAGATTGTAATGAGGTTCATAGTGGTCTTTCAGATTGTAAGGATGTTTATAGTGGTCTTTCAGATTGTAATGATGTTTGTAGTGGTCTTTCAGATTGTAATGATGTTTGTAGTGGTCTTTCAGATTGTAATGATGTTTGTAGTGGTCTTTCAGATTGTAATGTGGGTGATGTTTGTAGTGGTCTTTCAGATTGTAATGATGTTTATAGTGGTCTTCAGTTTGTAATGATGTTTGTAGTGGTCTTTCAGATTGTAATGTGGGTGATGTTTGTAGTGGTCTTTCAGATTGTAATGATGTTTGTAGTGGTCTTTCAGATTGTAATGATGTTTGTAGTGGTCTTTCAGATTGTACTGATGTTTGTAGTGGTCTTTCAGATTGTAATGATGTTTGTAGTGGTCTTTCAGATTGTAATGATGTTTGTAGTGGTCTTTCAGATTGTAATGATGTTTGTAGTGGTCTTTCAGATTGTAATGATGTTTATAGTGGTCTATCAGATTGTAATGATGTTTATAGTGGTCTATCAGGTGGTAATGATGTTTATAGTGGTCTTTCAGATTGTAATGATGTTTATAGTGGTCTTTCAGATTGTAATGATGTTTGTAGTGGTCTTTCAGATTGTAATGATGTTTGTAGTGGTCTTTCAGATTGTAATGATGTTTGTAGTGGTCTTTCAGATTGTAATGTGGGTGATGTTTGTAGTGGTCTTTCAGATTGTAATGATGTTTGTAGTGGTCTTTCAGATTGTAATGATGTTTATAGTGGTCTTTCAGATTGTAATGATGTTTGTAGTGGTCTTTCAGATTGTAATGATGTTTGTAGTGGTCTTTCAGATTGTAATGATGTTTGTAGTGGTCTTTCAGATTGTAATGATGTTTATAGTGGTCTTTCAGATTGTAATGATGTTTGTAGTGGTCTTTTAGATGGTAATGATGTTTGTAGTGGTCTTTCAGATTGTAATGATGTTTGTAGTGGTCTTTCAGATTGTAATGATGTTTGTAGTGGTCTTTCAGATTGTAATGTGGGTGATGTTTGTAGTGGTCTTTCAGATTGTAATGATGTTTGTAGTGGTCTTTCAGATTGTAATGATGTTTATAGTGGTCTATCAGTTTGTAATGATGTTTGTAGTGGTCTTTCAGATTGTAATGATGATGTTTGTAGTGGTCTTTCAGATTGTAATGATGTTTGTAGTGGTCTTTCAGATTGTAATGATGTTTGTAGTGGTCTTTCAGATTGTAATGTGGGTGATGTTTGTAGTGGTCTTTCAGATTGTAATGATGTTTGTAGTGGTCTTTCAGATTGTAATGTGGGTGATGTTTGTAGTGGTCTTTCAGATTGTAATGATGTTTGTAGTGGTCTTTCAGATTGTAATGATGTTTATAGTGGTCTTTCAGATTGTAATGATGTTTGTAGTGGTCTTTCAGATTGTAATGATGTTTGTAGTGGTCTTTCAGATTGTAATGATGTTTGTAGTGGTCTTTCAGATTGTAATGATGTTTGTAGTGGTCTTTCAGATTGTAATGATGTTTATAGTGGTCTTTCAGATTGTAATGATGTTTATAGTGGTCTTTCAGATTGTAATGATGTTTGTAGTGGTCTTTCAGATTGTAATGATGTTTGTAGTGGTCTTTCAGATTGTAATGATGTTTGTAGTGGTCTTTCAGATTGTAATGATGTTTGTAGTGGTCTTTCAGATTGTAATGTGGGTGATGTTTGTAGTGGTCTTTCAGATTGTAATGATGTTTGTAGTGGTCTTTCAGATTGTAATGATGTTTATAGTGGTCTTTCAGATTGTAATGATGTTTGTAGTGGTCTTTTAGATGGTAATGATGTTTATAGTGGTCTTTCAGATTGTAATGATGTTTGTAGTGGTCTTTCAGATTGTAATGATGTTTGTAGTGGTCTTTCAGATTGTAATGAGGTTCATAGTGGTCTTTCAGATTGTAAGGATGTTTATAGTGGTCTTTCAGATTGTAATGATGTTTGTAGTGGTCTTTCAGATTGTAATGATGTTTGTAGTGGTCTTTCAGATTGTAATGATGTTTGTAGTGGTCTTTCAGATTGTAATGTGGGTGATGTTTGTAGTGGTCTTTCAGATTGTAATGATGTTTATAGTGGTCTATCAGTTTGTAATGATGTTTGTAGTGGTCTTTCAGATTGTAATGTGGGTGATGTTTGTAGTGGTCTTTCAGATTGTAATGATGTTTGTAGTGGTCTTTCAGATTGTAATGATGTTTGTAGTGGTCTTTCAGATTGTACTGATGTTTGTAGTGGTCTTTCAGATTGTAATGATGTTTGTAGTGGTCTTTCAGATTGTAATGATGTTGATGTTTGTAGTGGTCTTTCAGATTGTAATGATGTTTGTAGTGGTCTTTCAGATTGTAATGATGTTTATAGTGGTCTTTCAGATTGTAATGTGGGTGATGTTTGTAGTGGTCTTTCAGATTGTAATGATGTTTATAGTGGTCTTTCAGATTGTAATGATGTTTATAGTGGTCTTTCAGATTGTAATGATGTTTGTAGTGGTCTTTCAGATTGTAATGATGTTTGTAGTGGTCTTTCAGATTGTAATGATGTTTGTAGTGGTCTTTCAGATTGTAATGTGGGTGATGTTTATAGTGGTCTTTCAGATTGTAATGATGTTTGTAGTGGTCTTTCAGATTGTAATGATGTTTGTAGTGTTCTTTCAGATTGTAATGATGTTTGTAGTGGTCTTTCAGATTGTAATGATGTTTGTAGTGGTCTTTCAGATTGTAATGATGTTTGTAGTGGTCTTTCAGATTGTAATGATGTTTATAGTGGTCTTTCAGATTGTAATGATGTTTGTAGTGGTCTTTTAGATGGTAATGATGTTTGTAGTGGTCTTTCAGATTGTAATGATGTTTGTAGTGGTCTTTCAGATTGTAATGATGTTTGTAGTGGTCTTTCAGATTGTAATGTGGGTGATGTTTGTAGTGGTCTTTCAGATTGTAATGATGTTTGTAGTGGTCTTTCAGATTGTAATGATGTTTATAGTGGTCTATCAGTTTGTAATGATGTTTGTAGTGGTCTTTCAGATTGTAATGTGGGTGATGTTTGTAGTGGTCTTTCAGATTGTAATGATGTTTCTAGTGGTCTTTCAGATTGTAATGATGTTTGTAGTGGTCTTTCAGATTGTAATGTGGGTGATGTTTGTAGTGGTCTTTCAGATTGTAATGATGTTTGTAGTGGTCTTTCCGATTGTAATGATGTTTATAGTGGTCTTTCAGATTGTAATGATGTTTGTAGTGGTCTTTTAGATGGTAATGATGTTTATAGTGGTCTTTCAGATTGTAATGATGTTTGTAGTGGTCTTTCAGATTGTAATGATGTTTGTAGTGGTCTTTCAGATTGTAATGAGGTTCATAGTGGTCTTTCAGATTGTAAGGATGTTTATAGTGGTCTTTCAGATTGTAATGATGTTTGTAGTGGTCTTTCAGATTGTAATGATGTTTGTAGTGGTCTTTCAGATTGTAATGTGGGTGATGTTTGTAGTGGTCTTTCAGATTGTAATGATGTTTGTAGTGGTCTTTCAGATTGTAATGATGTTTATAGTGGTCTTTCAGATTGTAATGATGTTTGTAGTGGTCTTTTAGATGGTAATGATGTTTATAGTGGTCTTTCAGATTGTAATGATGTTTGTAGTGGTCTTTCAGATTGTAATGAGGTTCATAGTGGTCTTTCAGATTGTAAGGATGTTTATAGTGGTCTTTCAGATTGTAATGATGTTTGTAGTGGTCTTTCAGATTGTAATGATGTTTGTAGTGGTCTTTCAGATTGTAATGATGTTTGTATTGGTCTTTCAGATTGTAATGTGGGTGATGTTTGTAGTGGTCTTTCAGATTGTAATGATGTTTGTAGTGGTCTTTCAGATTGTAATGATGTTTATAGTGGTCTATCAGTTTGTAATGATGTTTGTAGTGGTCTTTCAGATTGTAATGTGGGTGATGTTTGTAGTGGTCTTTCAGATTGTAATGATGTTTCTAGTGGTCTTTCAGATTGTAATGATGTTTGTAGTGGTCTTTCAGATTGTAATGATGTTTGTAGTGGTCTTTCAGATTGTAATGTGTTTATAGTGATGTTTAATAGTTTGGTCTTTCAGATTGTAATGATGTTTGTAGTGGTCTTTCAGATTGTAATGATGTTTGTAGTGGTCTTTCAGATTGTAATGATGTTTGTAGTGGTCTTTTAGATGGTAATGATGTTTATAGTGGTCTTTCAGATTGTAATGATGTTTGTAGTGGTCTTTCAGATTGTAATGATGTTTGTAGTGGTCTTTCAGATTGTAATGAGGTTCATAGTGGTCTTTCAGATTGTAAGGATGTTTATAGTGGTCTTTCAGATTGTAATGATGTTTGTAGTGGTCTTTCAGATTGTAATGATGTTTGTAGTGGTCTTTCAGATTGTAATGATGTTTGTAGTGGTCTTTCAGATTGTAATGATGTTTATAGTGGTCTATCAGTTTGTAATGATGTTTGTAGTGGTCTTTCAGATTGTAATAATGTTTATAGTGGTCTATCAGATTTTAATGATGTTTATAGTGGTCTTTCAGATTGTAATGATGTTTGTAGTGGTCTTTCAGATTGTAATGATGTTTATAGTGGTCTTTCAGATTGTAATGATGTTTATAGTGGTCTTTCAGAATGATGTTTAAGTGAGATGTTGTTTATAGTGGTCTTTCAGATTGTAATGATGTTTGTAGTGGTCTTTCAGATTGTATGTTTTATAGTGGTCTTTCAGATTGTAATGATGTTTATAGTGGTCTTTCAATGAATGATGTTTGTAGTGGTCTTTCAGATTGTAATGATCTTTCAGATTGTAATGATGTTTATAGTGATTGTCTTTCAGATTGTAATGATGTTTATAGTGGTCTTTCAGATTGTAATGATGTTTATAATGTTTATAGTGGTCTTTCAGTTTGTAGTGGTCTTTCAGATTGTAATGATGTTTGTAGTGGTCTTTCAGATTGTAATGATGTTTGTAGTGGTCTTTCAGATTGTAATGTTTGTAGTGGTCTTTCAGTATGATGTAAGTGGTCTTTTAGATGTGATGTTTATAGTGGTCTTTCAGATTGTAATGATGTTTGTAGTGGTCTTTCAGATTGTAATGATGTTTGTAGTGGTCTTTCAGATTGTAATGATGTTTGTAGTGGTCTTTCAGATTGTTTCAATTGAATGTTTTGTAGTGGTCTTTCAGATTGTAATGATGTTTGTAGTGTTCTTTCAGATTGTAATGATGTTTGTAGTGGTCTTTCAGATTGTAATGATGTTTGTAGTGGTCTTTCAGATTGTAATGATTATTTATAGTGGTCTTTCAGATTGTAATGATGTTTGTAGTGGTCTTTCAGATTGTAATGTCTTTCAGATGGTAATGATGTTTATGATGTTGTAATGATGTTTATGGTCTTTCAGATTGTAATGATGTTTGTATGTTTTGTAGTGGTCTTTCAGATTGTAATGATGTTTATAGTGGTCTTTCAGATTGTAATGATGTTTGTAGTGGTCTTTCAGATTGTAATGTGAGTGATGTTTGTAGTGGTCTTTGAGATTGTAATGATGTTTATAGTGGTCTTTCAGATTGTAATGATGTCTGTAGATATAAATAATGATCTTACTTGACCAGAGACTTGGTGTTTTTAGACGTTGTGTGGTGTCTGTCTTATAGTACGTGAACATATTTGGACCAGGATTCAACGTCTTGATATTACCAGCGGATTACTAGGAACAGTGACCCACACACAGTCATATCCACATGTCTATCTATCTATCTATCTATCTAGACTATCCATCGATTACTAGGAATAACTGACTCAACAGGTATTATATATATATATATATATGGTATATTTCTGATAATTACAAGAAGAAACACACACACACACTAACACACACACACACACTAACACACACACACACACACACACACACACACACACACACACACACACACTAACACACACACACACACACACTAACACACACACACACACACACACACACTAACACACACACTAACACACACACACACACACACACTAACACACTAACACACACACACACACACACACACACTAACACACACACACACACACACTAACACACACACACACACACACACACTAACACACACATACACACACACACACACGCACGCACGCACACGCACGCACACGCACACACACACACAGACCGAGAGAGAGAGCGAGAGAGAGAGAGAGAAAGAGAGAGACAGAGAGAGAGAGAAAGAGAGAGAGAGAGAGAGAGCGAGAGAGAATGCTCTCTCTCTACATCAGTCTCGCTCTCTCTCTCCATCAGTCTCTCTCTCTCTCCATCAGTCTCTCTCTCTCTCCATCAGTCTCTCTTTCCATCAGTCTCTCTCTCCATCAGTCTCTCTCTCCCCCATTAGTCAATTCAACTTGCTTTATTGGCATGACGTAACAATGTACATGTTGCCAAAGCTTACTTTGGATATTTACAATATGAAAATAATAAGAATCAAAATTGTCAACAGGACAACAGTAACAACAATAACCAGGGGTCAAAATAACCAAACATTGAACAGTAACAATAAGCATACAGTAGAGGACATGTGCAGGTTGATTGGTCTGTCAGACACTGTCCCTCATCTTATGGCAGGCAGCAATGTAGTGCGCTGCCAACCCACAGCTCTCTGCATCCTCCCCCAACAGGACGGGTAGTCTATCCTCACCAGAGAGGTCTTCAATGTAGTGCGCTGCCAACCCACAGCTCTCTGCATCCTCCCCCAACAGGACGGGTAGCCTATCCTCACCAGAGAGGTCTTCAATGTAGTGCGCTGCCAACCCACAGCTCTCTGCATCCTACCCCAACAGGACGGGTAGCCTATCCTCACCAGAGAGGTCTTCAATGTAGTGCGCTGCCAACCCACAGCTCTCTGCATCCTCCCCCAACAGGACGGGTAGCCTATCCTCACCAGAGAGGTCTTCAATGTAGTGCGCTGCCAACCCACAGCTCTCTGCATCCTCCCCCAACAGGACGGGTAGCCTATCCTCACCAGAGAGGTCTTCAATGTAGTGCGCTGCCAACCCACAGCTCTCTGCATCCTCCCCCAACAGGACGGGTAGTCTATCCTCACCAGAGAGGTCTTCAATGTAGTGCGCTGCCAACCCACAGCTCTCTGCATCCTCCCCCAACAGGACGGGTAGTCTATCCTCACCAGAGAGGTCTTCAATGTAGTGCGCTGCCAACCCACAGCTCTCTGCATCCTCCCCCAACAGGACGGGTAGCCTATCCTCACCAGAGAGGTCTTCAATGTAGTGCGCTGCCAACCCACAGCTCTCTGCATCCTCCCCCAACAGGACGGGTAGTCTATCCTCACCAGAGAGGTCTTCAATGTAGTGCGCTGCCAACCCACAGCTCTCTACATCCTCCCCCAACAGGACGGGTAGCCTATCCTCACCAGAGAGGTCTTCCATGTAGTGCGCTGCCAACCCACAGCTCTCTGCGTCCTCCCCCAACAGGACGGGTAGCCTATCCTCACCAGAGAGGTCTTCCATGTAGTGCGCTGCCAACCCACAGCTCTCTGCGTCCTCCCCCAACAGGACGGGTAGCCTGTCCTCATCAGAGAGGTCTTTGAAACCTTGAATAAGGGTTTCAAACATGGGGAAATGACACTCTGATTGTTTTATATTTCAGAAATGTTGTCAGGAAATGCAGCTCCGTCTCAGGTTCTGCTGTGATGCAGTGGTTGCACAGCCTTTCCTCTACAGGGAGCAAGGTTTTCCTGTGTCTACCCTTCTCAATGGCAAGGCTGTGCTCACTGAGCCTGTACTTTGTCAAGGTTTTTCTAAGGTTTTGATCAGTAACCATGGTCAAATATTTAGCCACGGTGTACTGCTGATTTAGGGCCAGAAGGCACTGCACTTTGCTTTGTGTTTGTGTTTCCCAATAAGTAATATAGTTTTGTTTTGACTGTGTTGTAATTTGTTTTAGTCTGATTGATTGGATGTTCTGGTCCTGAGGCTTCATTGTGTTAGTAGAACAGATCTCAGCCCCAGGACCAACTGGATGAGGGGACTGAGGCTTCAGTGTGTTAGTAGAACAGGTTAGTGAACTCAGCCCCAGGACCAACTGGATGAGGGGACTGAGGCTTCAGTGTGTTAGTAGAACAGGTTAGTGAACTCAGCCCCAGGACCAACTGGATGAGGGGACTGAGGCTTCAGTGTGTTAGTAGAACAGGTTTATGAACTCAGCCCCAGGACCAGCTGGATGAGCGGACTGAGGCTTCAGTGTGTTAGTAGAACAGGTTAGTGAACTCAGCACCAGGACCAGCTGGATGAGGGGACTGAGGCTTCAGTGTGTTAGTGGAATAGGTTTGTGAACTCAGCACCAGGACCAGCTGGATGAGGGGACTGAGGCTTCAGTGTGTTAGTAGAATAGGTTTGTGAACTCAGCACCAGGACCAGCTGGATGAGGGAACTGAGGCTTCAGTGTGTTAGTAGAATAGGTTTGTGAACTCAGCACCAGGACCAGCTGGATGAGGGGACTGAGGCTTCAGTGTGTTAGTAGAATAGGTTTGTGAACTCAGCACCAGGACCAGCTGGATGAGGGGACTGAGGCTTCAGTGTGTTAGTAGAACAGGTTTGTGAACTCAGCACCAGGACCAGCTGGGTGAGGAAACTTTTCTTTGCTCAGTTATTGGCATTGCAGGGCTTGTGTCACGACTTCCACCAAAGGTGGCTCCTCTTCCTGTTCGGGCGGCACTCGGCGGTCGTCGTCACCGGTCTACTTGCCGCCACGATCCATTTTCCCTTGTCTGTTGATTTAGTCTTATTAGTTGCACCTGTTTCTTAAGTGTTTCTTGATTTCTGGTCTATGTCAGCCTATTGTCTGGTGTGGTGTCTGGTCTATGTCAACCTGTTTGGCCGGCTTAGGTTTCTGCGGGATTATTTTGTGTTCGCTGTCACTTGTGGATGTATTTCATCTCCGGATCGTTTTGCCCTGTGTTTGGGCGGGTCAGTGTTTCTGCGCCCTGTGTTTGGGCGGGTCTGTGTTTCTGCGCCCTGTGTTTGGGCGGGTCAGTGTTTCTGCGCCCTGTGTTTGGCGTGACCGTTTTTGTGCCGGAGAAAATAAATGGTCTATTATTGAACCCTCTGCTCCCTGCGACCTGACTCCTACCTTCCACACCTGGTAACCCGTGACAGCTTGGTAATGATAGGAGAGGGGGTCACTGTATTTTAGATGTTTCCAAAACTTAATTGCTCTTTTTTGAGTTTTCATTATTAGTGGATATTGGCCTAATTCTGCCCTGCATGCATTGTTTGTAGTTTTCGTCTGGACATGTAGGAGAATCTTACAGAACTCTGCATTCAGGGTTTCAATGGTTTGTTTGTCTCATTTGGTGAAATCTTGTTTTGCAAGTGGACCCCACACCTTGCTGCAATTGGTTCAGTTTGTTTTAGCCAAATAAGGTAATTCAATACGAATTAGTTTTTTAATGACGTAGAATGCCATGCGTGCTTTCTCTCTCAGTTCATTCACTGCCTCATTAAGGTGTCCAGTTGAGCTTATTTTTAAACCTACATAATTGTAGTGTGTGCAGTTATTTTGTACCAATTGAGAACTTTGGTCTAATTCCCTGAGAACTGGACCTTCTCTGGAAAATCATTATTTTCGTATTTTTGGGGTTGTACTGCCAGGGCCCAGATCTTACAGTACTGATCTAGCAGGTCCAGGCTCTGCTGTAGGCCATGTGCTGTGGGGGTTTACTGCCAGGGCCCAGATCTGACAGTACTGCTCTAGCAGGTCCAGGCTCTGCTGTAGGCCATGTGCTGTGGGGGTTTACTGCCAGGGCCCAGGTCTGGCAGTACTGCTCTAGCAGGTCCAGGCTCTGCTGTAGGCCTTGTGCTGTGGGGGTTTACTGCCAGGGCCCAGATCTGACAGTACTGCTCTAGCAGGTCCAGGCTCTGCTGTAGGCCATGTGCTGTGGGGGTTTACTGCCAGGGCCCAGGTCTGGCAGTACTGCTCTAGCAGGTCCAGGCTCTGCTGTAGGCCATGTGCTGTGGGGGTTTACTGCCAGGGCCCAGGTCTGGCAGTACTGCTCTAGCAGGTCCAGGCTCTGCTGTAGGCCATGTGCTGTGGGGGTTTACTGCCAGGGCCCAGGTCTGGCAGTACTGCTCTAGCAGGTCCAGGCTCTGCTGTAGGCCATGTGCTGTGGGTGACAGCAGGCATAGGTCATCTGCGAAGAGTAGGCATTTAACTTCTGAATTGTGGAGACTAACACCAGGGGGTGAGGATTTTTCTAGAATAGTGGCTAATTCGTTGATGTCAATATTGAAGAGTGCAGGGCTCCGATTACAACCCTGGCGAAGGCCCCGCCCCTGGTTAAACAATTCTGTTATTTCCTTGACAATTGTAATGCTGCACGTATTGCCGGTATATATTGATTTAATTATGTTATATGTTTTACCCCCTACACCACTTTCAATAAATTTGTAGAACAGTCCTGTATGCCAAATAGAATCAAACACTTTTTGGTAGTCGATAAAGCAAGACTATATTTTGGCATTATTTTGGTGGACATGTTTATCTATCAGGGTGTAGTGTCTCTCTCTCTTTATCAGTCTACTCTCTATCCAAGTCTTCTCTCTCCATCAGTCTCTCTCTCTCCACCAGTCTTTATCTCTCTCTCTCCATCAGTCTTTCTCTCTCTCTCTCTCCACCAGTCTCTCTCTCTCTCTCTCTCTCTCTCCACAGTCTCTCTCTCTCCATCAGTCTTTCTCTCTCTATCAGTCTTCTCTCTCTCCACCAGTCTTCATTCTCCCTCCATCAGTCTCTCTCTCTCTCATCAGTCTCACTCTCTCTCCATCAGTCTTTCTCTCTCCATCAGTCTCACTCTCTCTCTCCATCAGTCTCCCTCTCCCCCCATTAGTCAATTAAATTGCCAAAGCTAACTTTTGGATACTGGGAGACCAGATGCTGCTGGCTTGCCTCTGAAGCTAAGCAGGGTTGGTCCTGGTCAGTTCCTGGATGGGAGACCAGATGCTGCTGGAAGTGGTGTTGGAAGGCCAGTAGGAGGCACTCCCTGGTTGGTCCCTGGATGGGAGACCAGATGCTGCTGGATTCCTGCTGAAGCTAAGCAGGGTTGGTCCTGGTCAGTCCCTGGATGGGAAACCAGATGCTGCTGGAAGTGGTGTTGGAGGGCCAGTAGGAGGCACTCCCTGGTCGGTCCCTGGATGGGAGACCAGATGCTGCTGGAAGTGGTGTTGGAGGGCCAGTAGGAGGCACTCATTCCTCTTGTTTAAAAACAATATCCCAATGCCCCAGGGCAGGTATTGGGGACATTGCCCTGTGTAGGGTGGACGTTTCGGATTGGACGTTAAACAGGTGTCCTGACTCTCTGTGGTCACTAAAGATCCCATGACACTGATCGTAAGAGTAGGGTTGTTAACCCCGGTGTCCTGGATAAATTCAGGCTGTCCCTCATACCATCACGGTCACCTAATAATCCCCAGTTTCCTATTGGCTCATTCATCCCCCTTCCTCCCCCTGTAACTATTCCTCAGGTCGTTGCTGCAAATGAGAATGTTCTCAGTCAACTCATTTAAAATAAGATCGCTGTGGAAACATGTTACAGCGATACAAATCCCATCATAACGACAGTCTCCTGTCAGGGTGACGATCACACTGTTCATGTTTTGTTACTGTTCCGTTTCGTTACTGTTCCGTTTCGTTACTGTTCCGTTTCGTTGCTGTTCCTGTTTCGTTGCTGTTCCTGTTTCGTTGCTGTTCCTGTTTCGTTGCTGTTCCTGTTTCGTTGCTGCTCCTGTTTCGTTGCTGTTCCTGTTTCGTTGCTGTTCCTGTTTCGTTGCTGTTCCTGTTTTGTTGCTGTTCCGGTTTTGTTGCTGTTCCGTTTTGTTGCTGTCTCCATTGTTTACTGCCACCCAGTCCACCAACACAGCAGATAACTCTTTAACAGACACACATCTTCCATTCAAAACACACTGATCGACATTTAACTGCAGTTCTCACCATCGATAAATCCCGTAGGACTCAATGAGAGGAGAGAGATGACATAAAACCGGGAGACGATAGAAGAGCGAGAGAGAGCTGGAAGGAGTGATTGACACCACAGGAAGGAAGGAAGGAAGGAAGGAAGGAAGGAAGGAAGGAAGGAAGGAAGGAAGGGAGGTATGAATGGAAAGGAAGAGAGAGGTATGGATGGAAAGGAAGAGAGAGGAAGAGAGAGGTATGGATGGAAAGGAAGAGAGAGGTATGGATGGAAAGGAAGAGAGAGGAAGAGAGAGGTATGGATGGAGAGAAAGAGAGAGGAAGAGAGAGGTATGGATGGAGAGAAAGAGAGAGGAAGAGAGAGGAAGAGAGAGGTATGGATGGAAAGGAAGAGAGAGGTATGGATGGAAAGGAAGAGAGAGGAAGAGAGAGGTATGGATGGAGAGAAAGAGAGAGGAAGAGAGAGGTATGGATGGAAAGGAAGAGAGAGGAAGAGAGAGGTATGGATGGAAAGGAAGAGAGAGGTATGGATGGAAAGGAAGAGAGAGGAAGAGAGAGGTATGGATGGAGAGAAAGAGAGAGAAAGAGAGAGAAAGAGAGAGGTATGGATGGAGAGAAAGAGAGAGGAAGAGAGAGGTATGGATGGAGAGAAAGAGAGAGGAAGAGAGAGGTATGGATGGAGAGAAAGAGAGAGGAAGAGAGAGGTATGGATGGAGAGAAAGAGAGAGGAAGAGAGGTATGGATGGAAAGGAAGAGAGAGGTATGGATGGAAAGGAAGAGAGAGGAAGAGAGAGGTATGGATGGAAAGGAAGAGAGAGGAAGAGAGAGGTATGGATGGAGAGAAAGAGAGAGGAAGAGAGGTATGGATGGAAAGGAAGAGAGAGGTATGGATGGAAAGGAAGAGAGAGGAAGAGAGAGGTATGGATGGAAAGGAAGAGAGAGGAAGAGAGAGGTATGGATGGAGAGAAAGAGAGAGAAAGAGAGAGGTATGGATGGAGAGAAAGAGAGAGGAAGAGAGAGGTATGGATGGAGAGAAAGAGAGAGGAAGAGAGGTATGGATGGAGAGAAAGAGAGAGGAAGAGAGGTATGGATGGAAAGGAAGAGAGAGGTATGGATGGAAAGGAAGAGAGAGGAAGAGAGAGGTATGGATGGAAAGGAAGAGAGAGGTATGGAGGGAAAGGAAGAGAGAGAAAGAGAGAGGTATGGAGGGAAAGGAAGAGAGAGGTATGGATGGAGAGAAAGAGAGAGGTATGGATGGAAAGGAAGAGAGAGGTATGGATGGAGAGAAAGATAGAGGAAGAGAGAGGTATGGATGGAGAGAAAGAGAGAGGAAGAGAGGCATGGATGGAAAGGAAGAGAGAGGTATGGATGGAGAGGAAGAGAGAGGTATGGATGGAGAGGAAGAGAGAGGTATGGATGGAGAGAAAGAGAGAGGTATGGATGGAAAGGAAGAGAGAGGAAGAGAGAGGTATGGATGGAAAGGAAGAGAGAGGTATGGATGGAGAGGAAGAGAGAGGTATGGATGGAGAGGAAGAGAGAGGTATGGATGGAGAGAAAGAGAGAGGAAGAGAGAGGTATGGATGGAAAGGAAGAGAGAGGAAGAGAGAGGTATGGATGGAAAGGAAGAGAGAGGAAGAGAGAGGTATGGATGGAGAGAAAGAGAGAGGTATGGATGGAGAGAAAGATAGAGGAAGAGAGAGGTATGGATGGAAAGGAAGAGAGAGGTATGGATGGAGAGGAAGAGAGAGGTATGGATGGAGAGAAAGAGAGAGGAAGAGAGAGGCATGGATTTAAAGGAAGAGAGAGTATGGATGGAGAGGAAGAGAGAGTATGGATGGAGAGAAAGAGAGAGGAAGAGAGAGGTATGGATGGAAAGGAAGAGAGAGGTATGGATGGAGAGAAAGAGAGAGGTATGGATGGAGAGAAAGAGAGAGGAAGAGAGGCATGGATGGAAAGGAAGAGAGAGGTATGGATGGAGAGAAAGAGAGGTAT
This sequence comes from Oncorhynchus tshawytscha, assembly GCF_018296145.1. NCBI lineage: Eukaryota > Metazoa > Chordata > Actinopteri > Salmoniformes > Salmonidae > Oncorhynchus > Oncorhynchus tshawytscha. The sequence continues at coordinate 41,022,715 of NC_056443.1, read as the reverse complement.
GGATGGATAGAAAGAGAGAGGTATGGATGGAGAGAAAGAGAGAGGTATGGATGGAAAGGAAGAGAGAGGTATGGATGGAGAGAAAGAGAGAGGTATGGATGGAGAGGAAGAGAGAGGAAGAGAGAGGTATGGATGGAGAGAAAGAGAGAGGTATGGATGGAGAGAAAGATAGAGGAAGAGAGAGGTATGGATGGAAAGGAAGAGAGAGGAAGAGAGAGGTATGGATGGAGAGGAAGAGAGAGGTATGGATGGAGAGAAAGAGAGAGGTATGGATGGAGAGAAAGAGAGAGGAAGAGAGAGGTATGGATGGAAAGGAAGAGAGAGGTATGGATGGAGAGGAAGAGAGAGGTATGGATGGAGAGGAAGAGAGAGGTATGGATGGAGAGGAAGAGAGAGGTATGGATGGAGAGGAAGAGAGAGGTATGGATGGAAAGGAAGAGAGAGGTATGGATGGAGAGGAAGAGAGAGGTATGGATGGAGAGGAAGAGAGAGGTATGGATGGAAAGGAAGAGAGAGGTATGGATGGAGAGGAAGAGAGGTATGGATGGAGAGAAAGAGAGAGGTTTGGATGGAAAGGAAGAGAGAGGTATGGATGGAAAGGAAGAGAGAGGTATGGATGGAGAGGAAGAGAGAGGTATGGATGGAGAGAAAGAGAGAGGTATGGATGGAGAGAAAGAGAGAGGTATGGATGGAGAGAAAGAGAGAGATATGGATGGAAAGGAAGAGAGAGGTATGGATGGAGAGAAAGAGAGAGGTATGGATGGAAAGGAAGAGAGAGGTATGTATGGAGAGAAAGAGAGAGGTATGGATGGAAAGGAAGAGAGAGGTATGGATGGAGAGAAAGAGAGAGGGGTATACTTACTTTTCCATCAGTGCTGGTGTAGTGTTTGGGTTGACTCTCACGTACTTGCAGGTGCGTCTTTCAGAGTCCGCTACATAGCTAGACAAGTCAAATCGAATAAACAGATCAACTAGAGACAGAGAGGGGAGGAGGGAGGGGAGAGTGAGAGAGGAAGAGAGAGATATGGAGAGAGAGGGAGAGAGACAGGGAGAGAGACAGAGACACGGAGAGAGAGAGAGCGAGAGAGAGAGCGAGAGAGAGAGCGAGAGAGAGAGCGAGAGAGAGAGAGCGAGAGAGAGAGAGCGAGAGACAGAGAGCGAGAGAAAGAGAGAGAGAAAGATAGCAAGCAGGTCCTGGGGCTCTGTTCACAAACACAAACTGACCCCACAGAGCCCCAGGACAGCAGCACAATTAGACCCAACCAAATCATGAGAAAACAAAAAGATAATTACTTGACACATTGGAAAGAATTAAGATTACACAGATCCACAAAGAATTTGAAAACAAATCCAATTTTGAAAAACTTCCATATCTACTGGGTGAAATTCCACAGTGTGCCATCACAGCAGCAAGATTTGTGACCTGTTGCCACGAGAAAAGGGCAACCAGTGAAGAACAAACACCATTGTAAATACAACCCATATTTATGCTTATTTATTTTCCCTTGTGTACTTTAACCATTTGTACATTGTTACAACACTGTATATATATATATATATATATATATATATAATATGACATTTGTAATGTCTTTACTGTTTTGAAACTTCTGTATGTGTAATGTTTACTGTTAATTTTGATTGTTTATTTCACTTTTGTATATTATCTACCTCACTTGCTTTGGCAATGTTAACACATGTTTCCCATGTCAATAAAGCCCCTTGAATTGAATTGATGTGGAGAAAGAGAGATGGATGGAAGGAGAGAGAAGGGAAAGAGAGAGGAAGAGAGTGAGAGATATATATACATAGAGAGAGAGATGGATGGAAGGAGAGAGAAGGGAAAGAGAGAGGAAGAGAGTGAGAGATATATATACATAGAGAGAGAGATGGATGGAAGGAGAGAGAAGGGAAAGAGAGAGGAAGAGAGTGAGAGATATATATACATAGAGAGAGATGGATGGAAGGAGAGAGAAGGGAAAGAGAGAGGAAGAGAGTGAGAGATATATATACATAGAGAGAGATGGATGGAAGGAGAGAGAAGGGAAAGAGAGAGGAAGAGAGAGAGAGATATATATACATAGAGAGAGAGATGGATGGAAGGAGAGAGAAGGGAAAGAGAGAGGAAGAGAGTGAGAGATATATATACATAGAGAGAGATATATAGAGATATATATACATAGAGAGAGATATATAGAGATATATATACATAGAGAGAGAGAGTGAGAGATATATATACATAGAGAGAGAGAGTGAGAGATATATATACATAGAGAGAGAGAGTTAATAACTTGTTCTATTGTTACATTGTGTTTCGTAATATAATGCCAATTGAAATTGAACTGAGAAAGAGAGAGACAGAGAGAGAAACATTAATCATGTGTCTTAAAATAAAACAAATAATAACGTATATTACTGAGAGTCAAACGTTTAAGAGAAGAACAAAAAACAGAGAGAGAAGGAGAGATGGAGAGAGCTGGAGAGAGATGGAGAGAAGGAGAGAGAAGGAGAGAGATGGAGAGAGAAGGAGAGAGATGGAGAGAAGGAGAGAGATGGAGAGAGAAGGAGAGAGAAGGAGAGAGATGGAGAGAAGGAGAAAGAAGGAGAGTTTGAAGAGAAGGAGAGAGAAGGAGTGAGATGGAGAGAAGGAGAGAGAAGGAGAGAGATGAAGAGAAGGAGAGAGATGGAGAGAGATGGAGGGAGATGGAGGGAGATGGAGGGAGATGGAGGGAGATGGAGGGAGATGGAGGGAGATGGAGAGAAGGAGAGAGAAGGAGAGAGATGGAGAGAAGGAGAGAGATGAAGAGAAGGAGAGAGATGGAGAGAAGGAGAGAGATGGAGAGAGATGGAGAGAGATGGAGAGAAGGAGATAGAAGGAGCGAGATAGAGAGAAGGAGAGAGAAGGAGAGAGATGAAGAGAAGGAGAGAGAAGGAGAGAGTTGGAGAGAAGGAGAGAGATGGAGAGAAGGAGATAGAAGGAGCGAGATAGAGAGAAGGAGAGAGACTGGAAGGTTCACAACTACCAAGATTTATTTCTCTATACAGCAAATTCTCTGGAAAACAACAGAAACCTTAAAACACCATCCAACCTGGAACTGAGTGAGTAATGCTTAGTCTGAAACTATATATTATTTTTTCCAAAAGCCAAGAAGAAATATACACAACATTACTTTATAAGGACTGAATGGTAACATAATTCTGCCAAGCTTGATACAGCTTCAACTAGCACTGACGTGTCAAGTGAAAGGTGTCAAAGCCCATTAGCCCAACAATGGCAGGAGAGTCACACAGTCTACCCCAACCAAATGGAGAGGCCTTAGAAGCTCCCTCCCGCTGTTCAGAGGTCATTAAAATACAGTACCCTTTGCATGTAAAGAATGATAAGGCAAGAAAAGATTACAAAATGAAGCTCCTTATGGAAAATCAAGAGACACTTTTTGCTGACTATTACAAAAATGGGAACATCAGCAACCTTATCTTCCACACAAACCATCCCCTGGCATGGCACAGTGCTATATTAGCACACTACCCCTCTGTCACGAGAGGGGGGATTAACGAGGGGTGGAAACTCAGAATACTTGACAACGAGGACTCTGAGTTAAGTAATATAAATATCTATAAGTCCGGAACAGTAATGGTACAGAGTAACCACAAACAGTTTCAGCTGGACTTTCACCTAATCAAAGAATTAGCCCAGCAGGAGAAGCTCTCCCTTGATAAAGATACCCCCACCCCGAGAGGATCAGACCAGACCTCTTCATTATGTAACCCCACAGATGAGCAACCCCCAGCGGAGGGTCAACCTCCCAGCACAGATTACCACTCCCTCATTGAAATGAAGGACAAATTCACCCAGCTGGAGATAAGGCAGGTGGAGCTGGAACAGCAGGTGATTACACTTCAGTCAGCACAGACCCAGACAACAGTCCAGCACAACAACAGCCCCTTAACCAGACCCGGAGAGCTGGAAGTGGACAGAGACATATCTGCACTTTGGACAGTGGTGAGACAAATACAACAGGAGAAAGAGGAGCAGAACAGAGCACTAGAGGAGAGTATCAGACTGCTGGTGGAGGAGAGGTTGAGGGGGATGGAGGAGAGGGTGAGGGGGATGGAGGAGAAGTTGAGGGGGACGGCGTGTGACAGAGAACAACCCACTAGAGAGGTGGCCACCCCCACAGAGAAGCCAGCAGAACAGCCCACCTCAGCACCCAACAAAAGTCTCGACACCACAGCAGAACAGTCCACACCAGACCCTGACCATAGAGTCGACACCACAGCAGAACAGTCCACACCAGACCCTGACCATAGAGTCGACATCACAGCAGAACAGACAAATGAAGAACCCCAAGCCCAGAGGCTCTCACCCCCTCTGAGCACCCCCCCTTTCAGCCTGCCTGCTAGCCCTTCTGACAAAACCCCCACACCTACTGAGGACAAACACAAGACACAGATTGTACTACTTATGGACTCAAATGGGAAATATATAGAAGAAAAAAAACTTTTTCCCAAACACAGTGTGTCTAAACTCTGGTGTCCAAACACCCAGCGCGCCCTAGACCTTCTGTCTGAGGCCAAACTAGGCTCACCCAGCCACATAATAATACACACAGGCACAAACGACCTGAGAGCACAGCAGGAAAGAGTGGCCACAGCACTGAAGGGAGTGATTGAAAAGGCTTCTTCTACTTTCCCCAACGCACAAGTGGTTATCTCCACCCTGCTACCACGAAAAGACTTCCACCCCGCCACAATACAGCGGGTAAATGCAAGTATTTCCCGTGACTGTGCCTCAAAACCAAACGTTTTCCTGGCCCACCACTCCACCCTGGACTTGAACAGCCTCTATGACCAGGTCCACCTCTACAAGGCAGCAGTGCCCACCTTTGCCCGAACTCTAAAGGACATCACTCTCAAACGTATCCCCAACACTTCACACAGGAGCAACAGATCAATAGACACCCCACCCAGACCACCCAGACCAGTGAGACACCCTCCCAGATCTGCAGGACCCCCCCCTGGACCTACACATAGAGGACCCACGCCAAGAGGAATTACATCCAGACCACAGTACACCCAGACACATCCACACCCCCACCCCAACCAATCAACACCCCCACGTCAACCATGCCCACACTCCATTTAGGCCCCCTCAGATCAGACCTATGCCACTCCTGCCCACCCAATGCACCCCACCCCCGCAAAGAGGGCCTCAACATGGAAGCCACACATACGCCCAGGTAGTGAGCGGGCAAACGGTCCCAAACCCCACTCTCACACTCGCCCAAGCCAATGGCATGTACCAGATGCTCAGCAGGCTCTGCTCACACTTACTGGCCTGAGGCTAAACCACGACCAACAACATTGGACACTCTATGGAACAAAAAGCCTTCACTATATTATCCTGGAATATCCAAGGCCTGAGGTCATCTGCCTTTGGCCTAAAGAGCAGAAACCCGGACTTCACCAAAGAAATCGGTAATACAGACATTGTCATCCTGCAAGAAACCTGGTATAGAGGAGATGGACCCACTGGTTGCCCTCTAGGTTACAGAGAGCTGGTAGTCCCATCCACCAAACTACCAGGTGTGAAACAGGGAAGGGACTCAGGGGGCATGCTAATTTGGTATAGAGCAGACCTAACTCACTCCATTAAATTAATCAAAACAGGAACATTCTACATTTGGCTACAAATTCAAAAAGAAATTATCCTAACAGAGAAAAATGTCCTCTTGTGTGCTACCTATATCCCCCCACTAGAATCCCCATATTTTAATGAAGACAGCTTCTCCATCCTGGAGGGGGAAATCAATCATTTCCAGGCCCAGGGACATGTACTAGTCTGTGGCGACCTAAATGCCAGAACCGGACAAGAACCTGACACCCTCAGCACACAGGGGGACAAACACCTGCCTGGAGGTGACAGCATTCCCTCCCACATATGCCCCCCTAGGCACAACTATGACAACATAACCAACAAAAACGGGTCACAACTCCTGCAGCTCTGTCGCACGCTGGGTATGTACATAGTCAACGGTAGGCTTCGAGGGGACTCCTATGGTAGGTACACCTATAGCTCATCTCTTGGCAGTAGTACTGTAGACTACTTTATCACTGACCTCAACCCAGAGTCTCTCAGAGCGTTCACAGTCAGCCCACTGACACCCCTATCAGACCACAGCAAAATCACAGTCTACTTAAACAGAGCAATACTCAATCATGAGGCGTCAAAGCCAAAGGAACTGAGTAACATTAAGAAATGCTATAGATGGAAGGAATGCAGTTTGGAAACCTACCAAAAAACAATTAGGCAACAACAAATTCAATCACTTTTAGACAATTTCCTTGGTAAAACATTCCACTGTAATAGTGAAGGTGTAAACTTGGCAGTAGAAAATCTTAACAGTATATTTGACCTCTCAGCTTCCCTATCAAATCTAAAAATCTCAAATAGAAAACCGAAGAAAATTAACAATAATGACAAATGGTTTGATGAAGAATGCAAAAATCTAAGAAAGAAATTGAGAAACCTGTCCAACCAAAAACATAGAGACCCGGAAAACCTGAGTCCCATTGGCTATAGAATTCGAAAACAAATCCAATTTTGATTAACTCCCATATCTACTGGGTGAAATTCCACAGTGTGACATCACAGCAGCAAGATTTGTGACCTGTTGCCACGAGAAAAGGGCAACCAGTGAAGAACAAACACCATTGTAAATACACCCATATTTATGCTTATTTATTTTATCTTGTGTCCTTTAACCATTTGTACATTGTTAAAACACTGTATATATATATAATATGACATTTGTAATGTCTTTACTGTTTTGAAACTTCTGTATGTGTAATGTTTACTGTTAATTTTTGTTGTTTTTCACTTTATATATTCACTTTGTATGTTGTCTACCTCACTTGCTTTGGCAATGTTAACACATGTTTCCCATGCCAATAAAGCCCTTGAATTGAATTGAATTGAATTGAGAGAAGGAGAGAGAAGGAGAGAGAAGGAGAGAGATGGAGAGAAGAAGAGAGAAGGAGAGAGATGGAGAGAAGGAGAGAGAAGGAGAGAGATGGAGAGGAGAGAGAAGGAGAGAGATGAAGAGAAGAAGAGAGAAGGAGAGAGATGGAGAGAAGGAGAGAGAAGGAGAGAGATGGAGAGAAGGAGAGAGATGGAGAGAGAAGGAGAGAGATGGAGAGAAGGAGAGAGGTGGAGAGGAGAAAAATGTAGAGAAGGAGGGGAGATGGAGACATCATTATGATGTCGTGTGTGTGTGTGTGTGTGTGTGTGTGTGTGTGTGTGTGTGTGTGTGTGTGTGTGTGTGTGTGTGTGTGTGTGTGTGTGTGTGTGTGTGTGTGTGTGTGTGTGTGTGTGTGTGTGTGTCTGTGTTGTGTGTGTGTGCGGTTACTGTGTCCTTTTTTAAACTGATTAGAACTACTGGCCTGTCGAACTTCAGCTAACACTAAACACACACATACCATATGAGAGGAAGAGGGGGAATGGAAGGAGAGGAAGAGGGGGAAAGGGAGGAGGGGAAGAGGGGGGAAAGGGAGGGGGGGAAGGTGACTGATTTGGACAACCGGTTCCGGTCTATAACATTTTCCTTTGACCGAGTTATGACCCAGTCACGACCCAACAGGACCGGTTCCTGACCTGGGTTTAACTCTTTTCCCCAAACACAAACACACACACACACACATGCTAGTGTAGATAAGGAAGCTCATAGTATCATATTGATAGACTGCTTTGTGTTTAGAGGAAGTAACCTTAAAACTACACACACACACACACACACACACACATGACTTCGGTTGCTCAGGTACTGAGGATTTGCATCAGAATCTGAGACAGGATCTCTTTCTTCTCGATTCCTATCAGAGAGAGAGAAGAGGAGAGAGGGAGAGAAGAGAGGGAGAGAAAGGGGGAGAGAGGGGAGAAAAGAGAGGGAGAGAAAGGGGAGAGAGTGAGGGGAGAGAAAGGGGGAGAGAAGAGAGGGAGAGAAAGGGGGATAAAAGAGAGGGAGAGAAAGGGGGAGAGAGTGAGGGGAGAGAAGAGAGGGAGAAAGTGAGGGGAGAGAGTGAGGGGAGAGAAAGGGGGAGAGAAGAGAGTGAGAAAGTGAGGGGAGAGAGTGAGGGGAGAGAAAGGGGGGAGAAAAGAGGGAGAGAAAGGGGGAGAGAAGAGAGGGAGAGAAAGGGGAAGAGAAGAGAGGGAGAGAAAGGGGGAGAGAAGAGAGGGAGAGAGTGAGGGGAGAGAAGAGAGGGAGAGAAAGGGGGAGAGAAGAGAGGGAGAGAAAGGGGGAGAGAAGAGAGGGAGAGAAAGGGGGAGAGAAGAGAGGGAGAGAGGGAGGGGAGAGAAGAGAGGGAGAGAAAGGGGGGATAAAAGAGAGGGAGAAAGTGAGGGGAGAGAAAGGGGGAGAAAGTGAGGGGAAATGTCTTTAATGTCTTTAAATGTCGTTAACATTTTTATTTATTTATTTTATTTAACCTTTATTTAACTAGGCAAGTCAGTTAAGAACAAATTCTTATTTTCAATGACGGGCTAGGAACAGTGGGTTAACTGGTCTAGGAACAGTGGGTTAACTGCCTGTTCAGGGGCAGAACGACAGATTTGTACCTTGTCAGCTCGGGGGATTTGAACTTTTGAGCAGAACCCTATGGATAGTGCACTATATAGGGAATAGGGCTCACTATATAGGGAATAGGGCTCACTATATAGGGAATAGGGCTCACTATATAGGGAATAGGGTGCACTATATAGGGAATAGGGTGCACTATATAGGGAATAGGGCTCACTATATAGGGAATAGGGCTCACTATATAGGGAATAGGGTGCCATTTCAGATCCAACCCAAAACCCAGCAGGCAGTCACCCCTGATCCCTGAATCTCTCTCTCACACACACACACACACACACACACACACACACACACACACACACACACACACACACACACACACACACACACACAGATCCCCCCCGACACTCACACACACAGAGCCCAGTCTTACCCGATTCACCCCACACACACTCCCTGAATTCATCTGTCTTACACACACACACACACACACACCATCTCCCCTCTTAGTCTCGGTCTTCACCTCTTGTTGAACTTCTCTCTCTGCCTCCCTCACCTCATGGTGACCTGCCATGCTATCGTTCTGCTCTGCACAATCTCCCCAAGGGGAGGAGAGGAAGAGGAGGGGGAGGATGAGGAGGAGGAGGGGAAGGAGGAGAAGAGGATGAAAGGGGGATGGGGAGGAGAAGGAGGAGGAGGGGAAGAGGATGACGGGGAGGAGAGGAGGAGGAGGAGGGAGGAGGAGGAGGAGGAGGAGGAGGGGGAGGAGGAGGAGGAGGAGGGGAGGATGGAGGAGGGGTAGGAGGGGGAGGAGGAGAGGAGGGAGGAGGAGGAGGAGGAGGAGAAAGACGGGGGAGGAGGAGGAGGAGGAGGAGAAAGGGGGGAGGAGGAGAGGCAGAGGAGAGGAGGATGAGGAGAAAGAGGGGGGGAGGAGAGGGGGGAGGAGGAGAGGTGGAGGAGGAGGAGGAGGAGGAGGAGAGGAGGAGGAGGGGGGGGGGGGAGGGGAGGAGGAGGAGGAGGAGGAGGGAGGAGGAGAGCAGGAGGAGGGGGAGGGGAGGAGAGCAGGAGGAGGGGGGAGGGGGGAGGAGGAGGGGAGCAGGAGGAGGGGGGGGGAGGGGAGGAGGAGGAGGAGGAGGAGGGGGAGGGGAGGAGAGCAGGAGGAGGGGGGGGGGGGAGGAGGGGGGAGCAGGAGGAGGGGGAGGGGAGGGGAGGAGGAGGAGGAGGAGGAGGAGGGGGAGGAGGAGGAGGAGGAGGAGGAGGGAGGAGAGGAGGAGGAGAGGAGGGAGGAGATGGGGGGTAATATTACTTCCAGAAGAAAACATGATGAAGAACATGGCCAACGAATTGTGCAATTATCATTTTTTTTTGCAAAACTTATTTTATTTGTCAATTTATTGTGTTCATAATGTTGCTGCTATCGTCTCTTATGATCGAAAAAGAACTTCTGGACATCAGAACTGGGAACTCACTCAGTCACTCACTCAGTCACTCACTCAGTCACTCACTCAGTCACTCAGAACTCACATCGGACTGGAAGAAACGTCTTCCTTCAACGAGTCCGACAAGATATCCTGCTTTCCCTGGAACAGGCCCAGATCCTTCTGCGTGAAGAAAAGACACCTGAAAAGGGGATGCAGATCGGGGATCCTTATGAGAATTCGGCGTAAACTCCCAATGCCTTCCATTCTCCTTGCTAACGTGCAATCCTTAGAAAATAAAATTGAAAACTATTACGGACTACAAAGGGAAACCCAGACGTGAGCTGCCTAGTGACGCAAGCCTACCAGACGAGCTAAATGCCTTTTATGCCTTTTTCGAGGCAAGCAACACTGAAGTATGCACGAGAGCACCAGCTGTTCTGGATGACTGTGTGATAACACTCTCGGTAGCCGATGTGAGCAAGACCTTCAAACAGGTCAACATTCACAAGGCCACGGGGCCAGACGGACTACCAGGATGTGTACTCAAAGCATGCGAGGACCAACTGTCAAGTGTCTTCAGTGACATTTTCAACCTGTCCCTGAACGAGTCTGTAATACCAACATGTTTCAAGCAGACCACCATTGTCCATGTTCCCAAGAAAGCGAAGGTAACCTGTCTAAATGATTACCGCCCAGTAGCACTCACGTCTGTAGCCATGAAGTGCTTTGAAAGGCTGGTCATGACTCACATCAACAGCATCCTCCCAGACACCCTAGACCCACTCCAATTTGTATACCGCACCAAAAGATCCACAGATGATGCAATCTCTACTGCCCTTTCTCACCTGGACAAAAGGAACATCTATGTGAGAATGCTGTTCATTGACTACAGCTCAGCGTTCAACATCATAGTTCCCTCAAAGCGCATCACTAAGCTAAGGACCCTGGGACTAAACACCTCCCTCTGCAGCTAGACCCTGGGACTAAACACCTCCCTCTGCAACTGGATCCTGGACTTCCTGATGGGCCTCCCCCAGGTGGTAAGAGTTCTAAGAGTTTTCTCTAGCTAGCCCCTCCCCTCCTTTCTCTAGCTAGCCCCTCCCCTCCATTCTCTAGCTAGCCCTTCCCCTCCTTTCTCTAGCTAGCACCCCTCCTTTTTTCTAGCTAGCCCCTCCTCTGTCTCCTCCCCACTCCTTCTCCCCCGTCTCCTCCCCCTCTCCTCCACTCCTTCTCCCCCTCTCCTCACCCCTCTCCTCCACTCCTTCTCCCCCTCTCCTCCCCCGCTCCTCCCCTCTACTTCTCTCCCCTCCCCTTCTCCCCCTCTCCTCCTCACTCTTTCTCTTCCCTCCCCTCTCCTCCCCACACTTTCTCCCCCTCTCCTCCACTCCTTCTCCCCCTCTCCTCCCCTCTCCCCTCCCCTCCCCTCTCCCCTCCCCTCCCCCCTCCCCTCTCCTCCCCTCTCCTTCTCTCCCCCCTCTCCCCCCACTTTTTCTCCCCCTCTCCTCCCCACTCTTTCTCCCCCCTCTCCTACAGTCCTTCTCCCCCTCTCCTCCACTCCCTCTCTCCCCTTCTCCTTCCCCCTCTCCCCCTCCCCTCTCCTCCCCACTCCTCTCCTTCTCTCCCCTCCTCTCCTTCTCTCCCCTCTCCTCCCCCTCTCCTTCTCTCCCCTCTCCTTCTCTCTCCTCTCCTCCCCTCTCCTTCTCTCACCTCTCCTCCCCTCTCCTTCTCTCACCTCTCATCCCCTCTCCTCCCCTTCTCTCCTCCCCTCTTCCTTCCTCTCTCCTTCTCCTCCCTCTCCTCCCCTCTCCTTCCCCTCTCCTTCTCCCCCTCCTTCTCCCCCTCTCCTCCCCTCTCCTTCTCTCCCCTCTCCTTCTCTCCCCTCCTTCTCCCCCTCTCCTCCCCTCTCCTTCTCTCCCCTCTCCTCCCCTCTCCTTCCCCTCTCCTTCTCTCCCCTCTCCTCCCCTCTCCCTCCCCTCTCCTCCTCTCTCCTTCTCCCCCCTCTCCTCCCCTCTCATTCTCTCCCCTCTCCTCCCCTCTCCTTCTCCCCCTCCTTCTCCCCCTCTCCTCCCCTCTCCTTCTCTCCCCTCTCCTCCCCTCTCCTTCTCCCCCTCTCCTCCCCTCTCCTCCCCTCTCCTTCTCTCCCCCTCTCCTCCCCTCTCCTTCTCTCTCTCTGTGTGTGTTTGTCTAACAGTTCTAATGGTTATTCCAGCTGTCAGATGTATTTTGTAGGGAGCAGTTTAGGGAATAGTTTTTTCCTGTGTTAACTGTTATAGGGCAGGGACACAGGGAATTGTATTTACATGTGTGTTACTCTGAGGACAGTGTGTGCAATCAAGAGTGAGTTAGACACACAATATCACTTAAGAGTTCAGGGCAAAGGTCAGAGATGAAGCAATCTCACGCACAAACACTAGTGACCTATAATACTACCGACTTAGTCATGGTTGTGACACAACACAAAATGATACACCATGCTAAGACACATATGTAGGATTTTCTGCTTTTTCCAATCCTGTTCTCTGGCTCTCCATCGCTAAAACCCAGGGTCTTACCTTGACCACACCACAGGTGAAGCTTTAGAAAACGCCTCATTAGTGAGGTCTTACCTTGACCACACCACAGGTGTCTCTTTAGAAAACGCCTCGTTAGTGAGGTCTTACCTTGACCACACCACAGGTGTCTCTTTAGAAAACGCCTCGTTAGTGAGGTCTTACCTTGACCACACCACAGGTGTCTCTTTAGAAAACGCCTCGTTAGTGAGGTCTTACCTTGACCACACCACAGGTGTCTCTTTAGAAAACGCCTCGTTAGTGAGGTCTTACCTTGACCACACCACAGGTGAAGCTTTAGAAAACGCCTCGTTAGTGAGGTCTTACCTTGACCACACCACAGGTGTCTCTTTAGAAAACGCCTCGTTAGTGAGGTCTTACCTTGACCACACCACAGGTGTCTCTTTAGAAAACGCCTCGTTAGTGAGGTCTTACCTTGACCACACCACAGGTGTCTCTTTTGAAAACACCTCGTTAGTGAGGTCTTTACCTTGACCACACCACAGGTGTCTCTTTAGAAAACGCCTCGTTAGTGAGGTCTTACCTTGACCACACCACTGGTGTCTCTTTAGAAAACGCCTCGTTAGTGAAAGGCTTGGGAATCCCCATATTTTATCTACGTAGATTGTCAGCTACCGTCAGTGAGTGAAGGTTCCCAACATTTTTCTTAATCACAAACACAGCTCTGTGTTGAGACACCACATCACTTAGCCTCAGTGGGTCTGAGGGAGAGACGAGGAAGGAGAAGAACAGACATCCAGTCTGATAAGACATCAGCAGTTCATGTTAAGGAAGAGTGGTCTCTATGTCCTGTTGTACTTTCTGTCTGACCTCGGGACTACTTAAAGAACGAGGTCAAAGGTTATCTCACTCGGGAACTGCTACTTTAGTTGCCATAGTTGGACCTTTTGAGGAGAAGGTCAAAGATTATCTCAGGTCCAACTACTGGGAGTCTACTATTCACCTGTCATTCAACAGGAACTAACTTTCACCATCTCAACACACCTTCATGACCCAAAACAGGAATCAGAACCTTCATGACCCAAAACAGGAATCAGAACATTCATGACCCAAAACAGGAATCAGAACATTCATGACCCAAAACAGGAATCAGAATATTCATGCCCCAAAACAGGAATCAGAATATTCATGAATCAAAACAGGAATCAGAATATTCATGACCCAAAACAGGAATCAGAACATTCATGACCCAAAACAGCAATCAGAATATTCATGACCCAAAACAGCAATCAGCAGCAATCCACAAAACACTGGTCTGAAACTAGATCCTCTACATACTGGTCTGAAACTAGATCCACTACATACTGGTCTGAAATTAGATACCCTACATACGGGTCTGAAACTAGATCCCCTACATACGGGTCTGAAACTAGATCCCCTACATACTGGTCTGAAACTAGATCCCCTACATACAGGTCTGAAACTAGATCCCCTACATACTGGTCTGAAACTAGATCCCCCTACATACAGGTCTGAAACTAGATCCCCTACATACTGGTCTGAAACTAGATCCCCTACATACGGGTCTGAAACTAGATCCCCTACATACGGGTCTGAAACTAGATCCCCTACATACTGATCTGAAACTAGATCCCCTACATACTGGTCTGAAACTAGATTCCCCTGCTTACTGGTCTGAAACTAGATCCCCTACATACTGGTCTGAAACTAGATCCCCTACATACTGGTCTGAAACTAGATCCCCTACATGCTGGTCTGAAACTAGATCCCCTACATACTGGTCTGAAACTAGATCCCCTACATACTGGTCTGAAACTAGATCCCCTCTATACTGGTCTGAAACTAGATCCCCTACATACGGGTCTGAAACTAGATCCCCTACATGCTGGTCTGAAACTAGATCCCCTACATACTGGTCTGAAACTAGATCCCCTACATACTGGTCTGAAACTAGATCCCCTACATACGGGTCTGAAACTAGATCCCACAACATACTGGTCTGAAACTAGATCCCCTACATACTGGTCTGAAACTAGATCCCCTACATGCTGGTCTGAAACTAGATCCCCTACATACTGGTCTGAAACTAGATCCCCTACATACTGGTCTGAAACTAGATCCCCTACATACTGGTCTGAAACTAGATCCCCTACATACTGGTCTGAAACTAGATCCCCTACATACTGGTCTGAAACTAGATCCCCTACATACTGGTCTGAAACTAGATCCCCTACATACTGGTCTGAAACTAGATCCCCTACATACTAGTCTGGAACTAGATCACCTACATACTGGTCTGGAACTAGATCACCTACATACTGGTCTTGACGAGCAGAAAAAAATACTGTCTGGGGAGGTTATCGTCTGCACTGTTCAACCAATCCAGTTAATGTGGAGAAGGAGTTAAGATGTCACAGTGGTAATGTCCAAAAGAGGAAGTCTAGTCACAGGCTCTCTTGCCATTTCCCATGAAAACCAGAACATCTGCTTGTTGTGGACTGAGCAGACGCTAGGCCGAAGCTCAGAGTTCGTCTAAAGGTTAAGAAGGTGACCGGATCATTGCTACGACCCCCCCGCCGGCTCCAGCCAAAACAACCCCTCTAAATGACTGGTTGTAGCATCCCAGGCCCCAAAGTAACCTTCCTGTCTGTCAAGTTATTGCCTGGGCAACAGGGCCAAACGGCGTTCACCTCGACAACACAAAGCAACTATCTGATTGGTGGAGTCGACCGACGGTCATAGCATCCGACCAACACAGGCAAACAGCGGTCAGTGCAGGAAACAATGGTCAAGCTTTCCTCTCCCTCTCTCACTCTGGGACAACATGGGTTTCTCTCCTTCTCTCACTACGGGACAACATGGGTTTCTCTCCCTCTCTCACTCTGGGACAACATGGGTTTCTCTCCCTCTCTCACTACGGGACAACATGGGTTCCTCTCCCTCTCTCACTACGGGACAACATGGGTTCCTCTCCCTCTCTCACTACGGGACAACATGGGTTTCTCTCCCTCTCTCACTCTGGGACAACATGGGTTTCTCTCCTTCTCTCACTACGGGACAACATGGGTTTCTCTCCCTCTCTCACTACGGGACAACATGGGTTCCTCTCCCTCTCTCACTCTGGGACAACATGGGTTTTTTCTCCTTCTCTCACTACGGGACAACATGGGTTTCTCTCCCTCTCTCACTCTGGGACAACATGGGTTCCTCTCCCTCTCTCACTCTGGGACAACATGGGTTTCTCTCCTTCTCTCACTACGGGACAACATGGGTTCCTCTCCCTCTCTCACTACGGGACAACATGGGTTCCTCTCCTCTCACTCTGGGACAACATGGGTTTCTCTCCTCCTCTCTCTCACTACGGGACAACATGGGATTCTCTCCTTCTCTCTCTCACTACGGGACAACATGGGTTTCTCTCCCTCTCTCACTACGGGACAACATGGGTTCCTCTCCCTCTCTCACACAACATGGGTTCTCTCCCTCTCTCACTCTGGGACAACATGGGTTTCTCTCCTCTCTCACTCTGGGACAACATGGGTTTCTCTCCCTCTCTCACTACGGGACAACATGGGTTTCTCTCCTTCTCTCACTACGGGACAACATGGGTTTCTCTCCTTCTCACTCGGGACAACATGGGTTTCCCTCTCACTTGGGTTTCTCTCACTCAACATGGGACAACATGGGTTTCTCTCCTTCTCTCACTCCGGGACAACATGGGTTTCCTCTCCTTCTCCACTCTGGGACAACATGGGTTTCTCTCCTTCTCTCACATCCACTACAACATGGGTTTCTCCCTTCTCTCTCCACTCACAACATGGGTTCTCTCCCTCTCTCACTCTGGGACAACATGGGTTTCTCTCCCTCTCTCACTCTGGGACAACATGGGTTCTCTCCCTCTCTCACTCATCCACTCTGGGACAACATGGGTTTCTCTCCTTCTCCACTCCCGGGACACTCACTCACTCTGGGACAACATGGGTTTCTCTCCTCACTCACTACGGGACAACATGGGTTCCTCTCCCTCTCTCACTACTGGGACAACATGGGTTTCTCTCCTTCTCTCACTACGGGACAACATGGGTTTCTCTCCCTTCTCTCACTACGGGACAACATGGGTTTCTCTCCTTCTCTCACTACGGGACAACATGGGTTTCTCTCCCTTCTCTCACTCTGGGACAACATGGGTTTCTCTCCTTCTCTCACTCTGGGACAACATGGGTTTCTCCTCCCAACATCTCTCCTTCTCTCTCACTCTGGGACAACATGGGTTCTCTCACTCTGGGACAACATGGGTTTCTCTCCTTCTCTCACTACGGGACAACATGGGTTTCTCTCCTCTCTCACTCTGGGACAACATGGGTTTCTCTCCTCTCCTCTCTCACTCTGGGACAACATGGGTTTCTCTCCCTCTCTCACTCATCTCAACATGGGTTCCTCTCCCTCTCTCCACTCTGGGACAACATGGGTTCCTCTCCCTCTCTCACTCTGGGACAACATGGGTTTCTCTCCTTCTCATCCACTACGGGACAACATGGGTTTCTCTCCTTCTCTCACTCTGGGACAACATGGGTTTCTCTCCCTCTCTCACTCTGGGACAACATGGGTTTCTCTCCCTCTCTCACTCCACTGGGACAACATGGGTTCTCTCACTCTCCATGGGTTTCTCTCCTCTCTCTCTGGGACAACATGGGTTTCTCTCCCTCTCTCACTCTGGGACAACATGGGTTTCTCTCCTCTCTCTCACTCTGGGACAACATGGGTTTCTCTCCTTCTCTCACTCGGGACAACATGGGTTTCTCTCCTTCTCTCACTCTGGGACAACATGGGTTTCTCTCCTCTCTCACTCTGGGACAACATGGGTTTCTCTCCTTCTCTCACTCATCCCACTACGGGACAACATGGGTTTCTCTCCCTCTCTCACTCTGGGACAACATGGGTTTCTCTCCCTCTCTCACTCATCCACTCCGGGACAACATGGGTTTCTCTCCCTCTCTCACTCTCCACTCTGGGACAACATGGGTTTCTCTCCCTCTCTCACTCATCCACTCTGGGACAACATGGGTTTCTCTCCCTCTCTCACTCTGGGACAACATGGGTTTCTCTCCCTCTCACTCATCCACTCTGGGACAACATGGGTTTCTCTCCCTCTCTCACTCATCCACTCTGGGACAACATGGGTTTCTCTCCCTCTCACTCATCCACTCTGGGACAACATGGGTTTCTCTCCCTCTCTCACTCATCCACTCTGGGACAACATGGGTTTCTCTCCCTCTCTCACTCATCCACTCTGGGACAACATGGGTTTCTCTCCCTCTCTCACTCATCCACTCCCACTTTGGACAACATGGGTTTCTCTCCACTCATCCACTAATGGGACAACATCTCACTCATCCACTCCGGGACAACATGGGTTTCTCTCCCTCTCTCACTCATCCACTACATGGGACAACATGGGTTTCTCTCCCTCTCTCACTCATCCACTCTGGGACAACATGGGTTTCTCTCCCCTCTCTTACTCTGGGACAACATGGGTTTCTCTCCCTTTCTCAGTCATCCACTCTGGGACAACATGGGTTTCTCTCCCTCTCTCACTCATCCACTCTGGGACAACATGGGTTTCTCTCCCTCTCTCACTCATCCACTCCGGGACAACATGGGTTTCTCTCCCTCTCTCCACTCTGGGACAACATGGGTTTCTCTGCCTCTCTCACTCATCCACTCCGGGACAACATGGGTTTCTCTCCCTCTCTCACTCCCACTCTGGGACAACATGGGTTTCTCTCCCTCTCACTCATCCACTCTGGGACAACATGGGTTTCTCTCCCTCTCTCACTCTCCACTCTGGACAACATGGGTTTCTCTCCCTTTCTCACTCATCCACTCTGGGACAACATGGGTTTCTCTCCCTTTCTCACTCATCCACTCTGGGACAACATGGGTTTCTCTCCCTCTCACTCATCCACTTTGGGACAACATGGGTTTCTCTCCCTCTCTCACTCATCCACTCTGGGACAACATGGGTTTCTCTCCCTCTCTCACTCATCCACTCCGGGATAACATGGGTTTCTCTCCCTCTCTCACTCATCCACTATGGGACAACATGGGTTTCTCTCCCTCTCTCACTCATCCACTCTGGGACAACATGGATTTCTCTCCCTCTCTCACTCATCCACTCTGGAACAACTTGGGTTTCTCTCCCTCCCTAATCCACTCAGGGACAACATGGGTTTCTCTCTCTCACTCATCCACTATGGGACAACATGGGTTTCTCTCCCTCTCTCACTCAACCACTATGGGACAACATGGGTTTCTCTCCCTCTCTCACTCATCCACTCTGGGACAACATGGGTTTCTCTCCTTCTCTCACTCAGGGACAACATGGGTTTCTCTCCCTCTCTCACTCTGGGACAACATGGGTTTCTCTCCCTCTCTCACTCACCCACTCCGGGACAACATGGGTTTCTCTCCCTCTCTCACTCCGGGGACAACATAGGTTTCTCTCCCTCTCTCACTCATCCACTCCGGGACAACATGGGTTTCTCTCCCTCTCTCACTCCCGGGACAACATGGGTTTCTCTCCCTCTCTCACTCCCACTGGACAACATGGGTTTCTCTCCCTCTCTCACTCATCCACTCTGGGACAACATGGGTTTCTCTCCCTCTCTCACTCTGGGACAACATGGGTTTCTCTCCCTTTCTCACTCATCCACTCTGGGACAACATGGGTTTCTCTCCCTTTCTCACTCATCCACTCTGGGACAACATGGGTTTCTCTCCCTCTCTCACTCATCCAGTTTGGGACAACATGGGTTTCTCTCCCTCTCTCACTCATCGACTCTGGGACAACATGGGTTTCTCTCCCTCTCTCACTCATCCACTCCGGGATAACATGGGTTTCTCTCCCTCTCTCACTCATCCACTATGGGACAACATGGGTTTCTCTCCCTCTCTCACTCATCCACTCTGGGACAACATGGATTTCTCTCCCTCTCTCACTCATCCACTATGGGACAACATGGGTTTCTCTCCCTCTCTCACTCATCCACTCTGGGACAACATGGATTTCTCTCCCTCTCTCACTCATCCACTCTGGAACAACTTGGGTTTCTCTCCCTCCCTAATCCACTCAGGGACAACATGGGTTTCTCTCTCTCACTCATCCACTATGGGACAACATGGGTTTCTCTCCCTCACTCACTCATCCACTACAGGACAACATGGGTTTCTCTCCCTCTCTCACTCATCCACTATGGGACAACATGGGTTTCTCTCCCTCTCTCACTCATCCACTCTGGGACAACATGGGTTTCTCTCCCTCTCTCACTCATCCACTATGGGACAACATGGGTTTCTCTCCCTCTCTCACTCATCCACTCTGGGACAACATGGATTTCTCTCCCTCTCTCACTCATCCACTCTGGGACAACATGGGTTTCTCTCCCTCTCTTACTCTGGGACAACATGGGTTTCTCTCACTCATCCACTCTGGGACAACATGGGTTCCTCTCCCTCTCTCACTCTGGGACAACATGGGTTTCTCTCCCTCTCTCACTCTGGGACAACATGGGTTTCTCTCCCTTTCTCACTCACCCACTCCGGGACAACATGGGTTTCTCTCCCTCTCTCCACTCCGGGACAACATAGGTTTCTCTCCCTCTCTCACTCATCCACTCTGGGACAACATGGGTACCTCTCCCTCTCTCACTCCGGGACAACATGGGTTTCTCTCCCTCTCTCACTCCGGGACAACATGGGTTTCTCTCCCTCTCTCACTCATCCACTCTGGGACAACATGGGTTTCTCTCCCTCTCTCACTCTGGGACAACATGGGTTTCTCTCCCTTTCTCACTCATCCACTCTGGGACAACATGGGTTTCTCTCCCTTTCTCACTCATCCACTCTGGGACAACATGGGTTTCTCTCCCTCTCTCACTACGGGACAACATGGGTTCCTCTCCCTCTCTCACTACCACTGGGACAACATGGGTTTTTCTCCTTCTCTCACTACGGGACAACATGGGTTCTCTCCCTCTCCTCACTCACTATGGGACAACATGGGTTCCTCTCCCTCTCTCACTACGGGACAACATGGGTTTCTCTCCCTCTCTCACTCTGGGACAACATGGGTTTCTCTCCTTCTCTCACTACGGGACAACATGGGTTTCTCTCCCTCTCTCACTACGGGACAACATGGGTTCCTCTCCCTCTCTCACTCTGGGACAACATGGGTTTCTCTCCTTCTCTCACTACGGGACAACATGGGTTTCTCTCCCTCTCTCACTCTGGGACAACATGGGTTCCTCTCCCTCTCTCACTCTGGGACAACATGGGTTTCTCTCCTTCTCTCACTACGGGACAACATGGGTTCCTCTCCCTCTCTCACTACGGGACAACATGGGTTCCTCTCCCTCTCTCACTCTGGGACAACATGGGTTTCTCTCCTTCTCTCACTACGGGACAACATGGGTTTCTCTCCTTCTCTCACTACGGGACAACATGGGTTTCTCTCCCTCTCTCACTATGGGACAACATGGGTTCCTCTCCCTCTCTCACTCTGGGACAACATGGGTTTCTCTCCTTCTCTCACTCCACGGGACAACATGGGTTTCTCTCCCTCTCTCACTACGGGACAACATGGGTTTCTCTCCTTCTCTCACTACGGGACAACATGGGTTCTCCTTCTCTCACTCACGGGACAACATGGGTTTCTCTCCTTCTCTCACTACGGGACAACATGGGTTTCTCTCCTTCTCTCACTACGGGACAACATGGGTTTCTCTCCTTCTCTCACTCATCCACTACGGGACAACATGGGTTCTCTCCCTCTCTCACTACCACTGGGACAACATGGGTTCCTCTCCCTCTCTCACTCTGGGACAACATGGGTTTCTCTCCCTCTCTCTGGACAACATGGGTTTCTCTCCTTCTCTCACTACGGGACAACATGGGTTTCTCTCCCTCTCTCACTCTGGGGACAACATGGGTTCCTCTCCCTCTCTCACTCTGGGACAACATGGGTTTCTCTCCTTCTCTCACTACGGGACAACATGGGTTTCTCTCCCTTGGGTTTTCTCTCACTCTCCACTACGGGACAACATTTTCTCTCACTCTCTCTCGGGACAACATGGGTTTCTCTCCTTCTCTCACTCTGGGACAACATGGGTTTCTCTCCTTCTCTCACTCTGGGACAACATGGGTTTCCTCTCCTTCTCACTCACCACGGGACAACATGGGACAACATGGGTTTCTCTCTCCTTCACTCACTCTGGGACAACATGGGTTTCTCTCCTTCTCTCACTCGGGACAACATGGGTTTCCTCTCCTTCTCTCACTACGGGACAACATGGGTTTCTCTCCTTCTCTCACTCTGGGACAACATGGGTTTCTCTCCCTCTCTCACTCATCCACTACGGGACAACATGGGTTTCTCTCCTTCTCTCACTCATACACTACGGGACAACATGGGTTTCTCTCCTTCTCACTCATCCACTACGGGACAACATGGGTTTCTCTACCTCTCTCACTCATCCACTCTGGGACAACATGGGTTTCTCTCCTTCTCTCACTCAGGGACAACATGGGTTTCTCTCCCTCTCTCACTCTGGGACAACATGGGTTTCTCTCCCTCTCTCACTCACCCACTCCGGGACAACATGGGTTTCTCTCCCTCTCTCACTCCGGGACAACATAGGTTTCTCTCCCTCTCTCACTCATCCACTCCCTGGACAACATGGGTTTCTCTCCCTCTCTCACTCCACTCTGGGACAACATGGGTTTCTCTCCCTCTCTCACTCCCACTCTGGACAACATGGGTTTCTCTCCCTCTCCACTCACTCATCCACTCTGGGACAACATGGGTTTCTCTCCCTCTCCACTCTGGGACAACATGGGTTTCTCTCCCTTTCTCACTCATCCACTCTGGGACAACATGGGTTTCTCTCCCTCTCTCACTCATCCACTCTGGGACAACATGGGTTTCTCTCCTCTGGGACAACATCTCTCACTCATCCACTCCGGGATAACATGGGTTTCTCTCCCTCTCTCACTCATCCACTATGGGACAACATGGGTTTCTCTCCCTCTCTCACTCATCCACTCTGGGACAACATGGATTTCTCTCCCTCTCTCTCACTCATCCACTATGGGACAACATGGGTTTCCACTATGGGACAACATGGGTTTCTCTCCCTCTCTCACTCATCCACTCTGGGACAACAT
This sequence comes from Oncorhynchus tshawytscha, assembly GCF_018296145.1. NCBI lineage: Eukaryota > Metazoa > Chordata > Actinopteri > Salmoniformes > Salmonidae > Oncorhynchus > Oncorhynchus tshawytscha. The sequence goes on along the minus strand of NC_056443.1, from coordinate 40,999,966 downwards.
GGATTTCTCTCCCTCTCTCACTCATCCACTCTGGAACAACTTGGGTTTCTCTCCCTCCCTAATCCACTCAGGGACAACATGGGTTTCTCTCCCTCTCTCACTCATCCACTATGGGACAACATGGGTTTCTCTCCCTCACTCACTCATCCACTACAGGACAACATGGGTTTCTCTCCCTCTCTCACTTATCCACTATGGGACAACATGGGTTTCTCTCCCTCTCTCACTCATCCACTCTGGGACAACATGGGTTTCTCTCCCTCTCTCACTCACCCACTCTGGGACAACATGGGTTTCTCTCCCTCTCTCACTCTGGGACAACATGGGTTTCTCTCCCTTTCTCACTCACCCACTCCGGGACAACATGGGTTTCTCTCCCTCTCTCACTCCCGGGACAACATAGGTTTCTCTCCCTCTCTCACTCATCCACTCCGGGACAACATGGGTACCTCTCCCTCTCTCACTCCGGGACAACATGGGTTTCTCTCCCTCTCTCACTCCGGGACAACATGGGTTTCTCTCCCTCTCTCACTCATCCACTCTGGGACAACATGGGTTTCTCTCCCTCTCTCACTCTGGGACAACATGGGTTTCTCTCCCTTTCTCACTCATCCACTCTGGGACAACATGGGTTTCTCTCCCTTTCTCACTCATCCACTCTGGGACAACATGGGTTTCTCTCCCTCTCACTACGGGACAACATGGGTTTCTCTCCCTCTCTCACTACGGGACAACATGGGTTTTTCTCCTTCTCTCACTACGGGACAACATGGGTTCCTCTCCCTCTCTCACTACGGGACAACATGGGTACCTCTCCTTCTTTCACTCATCCACTACGGGACAACATGGGTTCCTCTCCCTCTCTCACTCTGGGACAACATGGGTTTCTCTCCTTCTCTCACTACGGGACAACATGGGTACCTCTCCTTCTCTCACTACGGGACAACATGGGTTCCTCTCCCTCTCACTCTGGGACAACATGGGTTTCTCTCCTTCTCTCACTACGGGACAACATGGGTTTCTCTCCTTCTCTCACTACGGGACAACATGGGTACCTCTCCTTCTATCACTCTGGAACAAAATGGGTTTCTCTCCTTCTCTCACTACGGGACAACATGGGTTTCCTCTCCTTCTCTCACTCTGGGACAACATGGGTTTCTCTCCTTCTCTCACTACGGGACAACATGGGTACCTCTCCTTCTCTCACTACGGGACAACATGGGTACCTCTCCTTCTCTCACTCTGGGACAACATGGGTTTCTCTCCCTCTCTCACTCATCCACTACGGGACAACATGGGTTTCTCTCCTTCTCTCACTCATCCACTACGGGACAACATGGGTTTCTCTCCTTCTCTCACTCATCCACTACGGGACAACATGGGTTTCTCTCCCTCTCTCACTCATCCACTCTGGGACAACATGGGTTTCTCTCCTTCTCTCACTCAGGGACAACATGGGTTTCTCTCCCTCTCTCACTCTGGGACAACATGGGTTTCTCTCCCTTTCTCACTCACCCACTCCCGGGACAACATGGGTTTCTCTCCCTCTCACTCCGGGACAACATGGGTTTCTCTCCCTCTCTCACTCATCCACTCCGGGATAACATGGGTTTCTCTCCCTCTCTCACTCATCCACTATGGGACAACATGGGTTTCTCTCCCTCTCTCACTCATCCACTCTGGGACAACATGGATTTCTCTCCCTCTCTCTCATCCACTATGGGACAACATGGGTTTCTCTCCCTCTCACTCATCCACTCTGGGACAACATGGATTTCTCTCCCTCTCTCACTCATCCACTCTGGAACAACTTGGGTTTCTCTCCCTCCCTAATCCACTCAGGGACAACATGGGTTTCTCTCTCTCACTCATCCACTATGGGACAACATGGGTTTCTCTCCCTCACTCACTCATCCACTACAGGACAACATGGGTTTCTCTCCCTCTCTCACTCATCCACTATGGGACAACATGGGTTTCTCTCCCTCTCTCACTCATCCACTCTGGGACAACATGGGTTTCTCTCCCTCTCTCACTCACCCACTCTGGGACAACATGGGTTTCTCTCCCTCTCTCACTCTGGGACAACATGGGTTTCTCTCCTTTCTCACTCACCCACTCCGGGACAACATGGGTTTCTCTCCCTCTCTCACTCCCGGGACAACATAGGTTTCTCTCCCTCTCTCACTCATCCACTCCGGGACAACATGGGTACCTCTCCCTCTCTCACTCCCGGGACAACATGGGTTTCTCTCCCTCTCTCACTCCGGGACAACATGGGTTTCTCTCCCTCTCACTCATCCACTCTGGGACAACATGGGTTTCTCTCCCTCTCTCACTCTGGGACAACATGGGTTTCTCTCCCTTTCTCACTCATCCACTCTGGGACAACATGGGTTTCTCTCCCTTTCTCACTCATCCACTCTGGGACAACATGGGTTTCTCTCCCTCTCTCACTACGGGACAACATGGGTTTCTCTCCCTCTCTCACTACGGGACAACATGGGTTTTTCTCCTTCTCTCACTACGGGACAACATGGGTTCCTCTCCCTCTCTCACTACGGGACAACATGGGTACCTCTCCTTCTTTCACTCATCCACTACGGGACAACATGGGTTCCTCTCCCTCTCTCACTCTGGGACAACATGGGTTTCTCTCCTTCTCTCACTACGGGACAACATGGGTACCTCTCCTTCTCTCACTACGGGACAACATGGGTTCCTCTCCCTCTCTCACTCTGGGACAACATGGGTTTCTCTCCTTCTCTCACTACGGGACAACATGGGTTTCTCTCCTTCTCTCACTACGGGACAACATGGGTACCTCTCCTTCTATCACTCTGGAACAAAATGGGTACCTCTCCTTCTCTCACTACGGGACAACATGGGTACCTCTCCTTCTCTCACTCTGGGACAACATGGGTTTCTCTCCTTCTCTCACTACGGGACAACATGGGTACCTCTCCTTCTCTCACTACGGGACAACATGGGTACCTCTCCTTCTCTCACTCTGGGACAACATGGGTTTCTCTCCCTCTCTCACTCATCCACTACGGGACAACATGGGTTTCTCTCCTTCTCTCACTCATCCACTACGGGACAACATGGGTTTCTCTCCTTCTCTCACTCATCCACTACGGGACAACATGGGTTTCTCTCCCTCTCTCACTCATCCACTCTGGGACAACATGGGTTTCTCTCCTTCTCTCACTCAGGGACAACATGGGTTTCTCTCCCTCTCTCACTCTGGGACAACATGGGTTTCTCTCCCTTTCTGACTCACCCACTCCGGGACAACATGGGTTTCTCTCCCTCTCTCACTCCAGGACAACATAGGTTTCTCTCCCTTTCTGACTCACCCACTCCGGGACAACATGGGTACCTCTCCCTCTCTCACTCCGGGACAACATGGGTTTCTCTCCCTCTCTCACTCCGGGACAACATGGGTTTCTCTCCCTCTCTCACTCATCCACTCTGGGACAACATGGGTTTCTCTCCCTCTCTCACTCTGGGACAACATGGGTTTCTCTCCCTTTCTCACTCATCCACTCTGGGACAACATGGGTTTCTCTCCCTTTCTCACTCATCCACTCTGGGACAACATGGGTTTCTCTCCCTCTCACTCACTACGGGACAACATGGGTTTCTCTCCCTCTCTCACTACGGGACAACATGGGTTTTTCTCCTTCTCTCACTACGGGACAACATGGGTTCCTCTCCCTCTCTCACTACGGGACAACATGGGTACCTCTCCTTCTCTCACTCATCCACTACGGGACAACATGGGTTCCTCTCCCTCTCTCACTACGGGACAACATGGGTTCCTCTCCCTCTCTCACTCTGGGACAACATGGGTTTCTCTCCTTCTCTACGGGACAACATGGGTACCTCTCCTTCTCTCACTACGGGACAACATGGGTTCCTCTCCCTCTCTCACTCTGGGACAACATGGGTTTCTCTCCTTCTCTCACTACGGGACAACATGGGTTTCTCTCCTTCTCTCACTACGGGACAACATGGGTACCTCTCCTTCTATCACTCTGGAACAAAATGGGTACCTCTCCTTCTCTCACTACGGGACAACATGGGTACCTCTCCTTCTCTCACTCTGGGACAACATGGGTTTCTCTCCTTCTCTCACTACGGGACAACATGGGTACCTCTCCTTCTCTCACTACGGGACAACATGGGTACCTCTCCTTCTCTCACTCTGGGACAACATGGGTTTCTCTCCCTCTCTCACTCATCCACTACGGGACAACATGGGTTTCTCTCCTTCTCTCACTCATCCACTACGGGACAACATGGGTTTCTCTCCTTCTCTCACTCATCCACTACGGGACAACATGGGTTTCTCTCCCTCTCTCACTCATCCACTCTGGGACAACATGGGTTTCTCTCCTTCTCTCACTCAGGGACAACATGGGTTTCTCTCCCTCTCTCACTCTGGGACAACATGGGTTTCTCTCCCTCTCTCACTCACCCACTCCGGGACAACATGGGTTTCTCTCCCTCTCTCACTCATCCACTCCGGGACAACATGGGTACCTCTCCCTCTCTCACTCCGGGACAACATGGGTTTCTCTCCCTCTCTCACTCCGGGACAACATGGGTTTCTCTCCCTCTCTCACTCATCCACTCTGGGACAACATGGGTTTCTCTCCCTCTCTCACTCAGGGACAACATGGGTTTCTCTCCCTTTCTCACTCATCCACTCTGGGACAACATGGGTTTCTCTCCCTTTCTCACTCATCCACTCTGGGACAACATGGGTACCTCTCCCTCTCTCACTCCGGGACAACATGGGTTTCTCTCCCTCTCTCACTCCGGGACAACATGGGTTTCTCTCCCTCTCTCACTCATCCACTCTGGGACAACATGGGTTTCTCTCCCTCTCTCACTCTGGGACAACATGGGTTTCTCTCCCTCTCTCACTCTGGGACAACATGGGTTTCTCTCCCTTTCTCACTCATCCACTCTGGGACAACATGGGTTTCTCTCCCTCTCTCACTACGGGACAACATGGGTTCCTCTCCCTCTCTCACTACGGGACAACATGGGTTTTTCTCCTTCTCTCACTACGGGACAACATGGGTTCCTCTCCCTCTCTCACTACGGGACAACATGGGTTTCTCTCCCTCTCTCACTACGGGCCAACATGGGTTTCTCTCCCTCTCTCACTCTGGGACAACATGGGTTTCTCTCCTTCTCTCACTACGGGACAACATGGGTTTCTCTCCCTCTCTCACTACGGGACAACATGGGTTCCTCTCCCTCTCTCACTACGGGACAACATGGGTTTCTCTCCCTCTCTCACTCTGGGACAACATGGGTTCCTCTCCCTCTCTCACTCTGGGACAACATGGGTTTCTCTCCTTCTCTCACTACGGGACAACATGGGTTCCTCTCCCTCTCTCACTACGGGACAACATGGGTTCCTCTCCCTCTCTCACTCTGGGACAACATGGGTTTCTCTCCTTCTCTCACTACGGGACAACATGGGTTTCTCTCCTTCTCTCACTACGGGACAACATGGGTTCCTCTCCCTCTCTCACTCTGGGACAACATGGGTTTCTCTCCCTCTCTCACTACGGGACAACATGGGTTTCTCTCCTTCTCTCACTACGGGACAACATGGGTTTCTCTCCCTCTCTCACTACGGGACAACATGGGTTTCTCTCCTTCTCTCACTACGGGACAACATGGGTACCTCTCCTTCTCTCACTACGGGACAACATGGGTTTCTCTCCTTCTCTCACTACGGGACAACATGGGTTTCTCTCCTTCTCTCACTACGGGACAACATGGGTACCTCTCCTTCTCTCACTCATCCACTACGGGACAACATGGGTTCCTCTCCCTCTCTCACTACGGGACAACATGGGTTCCTCTCCCTCTCTCACTCTGGGACAACATGGGTTTCTCTCCTTCTCTCACTACGGGACAACATGGGTACCTCTCCTTCTCTCACTACGGGACAACATGGGTTCCTCTCCCTCTCTCACTCTGGGACAACATGGGTTTCTCTCCTTCTCTCACTACGGGACAACATGGGTTTCTCTCCTTCTCTCACTACGGGACAACATGGGTTTCTCTCCTTCTCTCACTACGGGACAACATGGGTACCTCTCCTTCTCTCACTCTGGGACAAAATGGGTACCTCTCCTTCTCTCACTACGGGACAACATGGGTACCTCTCCTTCTCTCACTCTGGGACAACATGGGTTTCTCTCCTTCTCTCACTACGGGACAACATGGGTACCTCTCCTTCTCTCACTACGGGACAACATGGGTACCTCTCCTTCTCTCACTCTGGGACAACATGGGTTTCTCTCCCTCTCTCACTCATCCACTACGGGACAACATGGGTTTCTCTCCTTCTCTCACTCATCCACTACGGGACAACATGGGTTTCTCTCCTTCTCTCACTCATCCACTACGGGACAACATGGGTTTCTCTCCTTCTCTCACTCATCCACTACGGGACAACATGGGTTCCTCTCCTTCTCTCACTCATCCACTACGGGACAACATGGGTACCTCTCCTTCTCTCACTACGGGACAACATGGGTTTCTCTCCTTCTCTCACTCTGGGACAACATGGGTTCCTCTCCCTCTCTCACTCTGGGACAACATGGGTTCCTCTCCCTCTCTCACTCTGGGACAACATGGGTTCCTCTCCCTCTCTCACTCATCCACTACGGGACAACATGGGTTCCTCTCCCTCTCTCACTCTGGGACGACATGGGTTTCTCTCCCTCTCTCACTCATCCACTCCGGGACAACATGGGTACCTCTCCCTCTCTCACTCTGGGACAACATGGGTTCCTCTCCCTCTCTCACTCTGGGACAACATGGGTTCCTCTCCCTCTCTCACTCTGGGACAACATGGGTTTCTCTCCCTCTCTCCCTCTCTCACTCTGGGACAACATGGGTTCCTCTCCCTCTCTCACTCTGGGACAACATGGGTTTCTCTCCTTCTCTCACTCCGGGACAACATGGGTCCTCTCCCTCTCTGGGACAACATGGGTTTCTCTCCCTCTCTCACTCATCCACTCCGGGACAACATGGGTACCTCTCCCTCTCTCACTCTGGGACAACATGGGTTTCTCTCCCTCTCTAACTCTGGGATAACATGGGTTCCTCTTCCTCTCTCACTCTGGGATAACATGGGTTCCTCTCCCTCTCTCACTATGGGACAACATGGGTTTCTCTCCTTCTCTCACTCTCTCACTCTGGGACAACATGGGTTTCTCTCCCTCTCTCACTCTCTCACTCCGGGACAACATGGGTTCCTCTCCCTCTCTCCATCTCTCACTCCGGGACAACATGGGTTGCTCTCCCTCTCTCACTCATCCACTCTGGGACAACATGGGTTCCTCTCCCTTTCTCACTCACTCATCCACTCCGGGACAACATGGGTTTCTCTCCCTCTCTCACTCTCTCACTCCGGGACAACATGGGTTCCTCTCCCTCTCTCCATCTCTCACTCCAGGACAACATGGGTTGCTCTCCCTCTCTCACTCATCCACTCCCGGACAACATGGGTTTCTCTCCCTCTCTCATCCACTCCTGGACAACATGTGTTTTTCTCCCTCTCTCACTCTGGGACAACATGGGTTTCTCTCCTTCTCTCACTACGGGACAACATGGGTACCTCTCCTTCTCTCACTCTGGGACAAAATGGGTACCTCTCCTTCTCTCACTACGGGACAACATGGGTACCTCTCCTTCTCTCACTCTGGGACAACATGGGTTTCTCTCCTTCTCTCACTACGGGACAACATGGGTACCTCTCCTTCTCTCACTACGGGACAACATGGGTACCTCTCCTTCTCTCACTCTGGGACAACATGGGTTTCTCTCCCTCTCTCACTCATCCACTACGGGACAACATGGGTTTCTCTCCTTCTCTCACTCATCCACTACGGGACAACATGGGTTTCTCTCCTTCTCTCACTCATCCACTACGGGACAACATGGGTTTCTCTCCTTCTCTCACTCATCCACTACGGGACAACATGGGTTTCTCTCCTTCTCTCACTCATCCACTACGGGACAACATGGGTTCCTCTCCTTCTCTCACTCATCCACTACGGGACAACATGGGTACCTCTCCTTCTCTCACTACGGGACAACATGGGTTTCTCTCCTTCTCTCACTCTGGGACAACATGGGTTCCTCTCCCTCTCTCACTCTGGGACAACATGGGTTTCTCTCCCTCTCTCACTCATCCACTCCGGGACAACATGGGTTCCTCTCCCTCTCTCACTCTGGGACAACATGGGTTCCTCTCCCTCTCTCACTCTGGGACAACATGGGTTCCTCTCCCTCTCTCACTCATCCACTACGGGACAACATGGGTTCCTCTCCCTCTCTCACTCTGGGACAACATGGGTTTCTCTCCCTCTCTCACTCATCCACTCCGGGACAACATGGGTACCTCTCCCTCTCTCACTCTGGGACAACATGGGTTCCTCTCCCTCTCTCACTCTGGGACAACATGGGTTCCTCTCCCTCTCTCACTCTGGGACAACATGGGTTCCTCTCCCTCTCTCACTCTGGGACAACATGGGTTCCTCTCCCTCTCTCACTCTGGGACAACATGGGTTTCTCTCCTTCTCTCACTCATCCACTCCGGGACAACATGGGTCTTCTCCCTCTCTGAGACAACATGGGTTTCTCTCCCTCTCTCACTCATCCACTCCCGGGACAACATGGGTACCTCTCCCTCTCTCACTCTGGGACAACATGGGTTTCTCTCCCTCTCTAACTCTGGGATAACATGGGTTCCTCTTCCTCTCTCACTCTGGGATAACATGGGTTCCTCTCCCTCTCTCACTATGGGACAACATGGGTTTCTCTCCTTCTCTCACTCTCTCACTCTGGGACAACATGGGTTCCTCTCCCTCTCTCACTCTGGGACAACATGGGTTTCTCTCCCTCTCTCACTCATCCACTCCCGGGACAACATGGGTTCCTCTCCCTCTCTCACTCTGGGACAACATGGGTTTCTCTCCCTCTCTCACTCATCCACTCTGGGACAACATGGGTTTCTCTCCCTCTCTCACTCTCTCACTCCGGGACAACATGGGTTCCTCTCCCTCTCTCCATCTCTCACTCCGGGACAACATGGGTTGCTCTCCCTCTCTCACTCATCCACTCCGGGACAACATGGGTTTCTCTCCCTCTCTCATCCACTCCGGGACAACATGGGTTTTTCTCCCTCTCTCACTCATCCACTCTGGGACAACATGGGTTTCTCTCCCTCTCTCACTCTGGGACAACATGGGTTTCTCTCCCTCTCTCACTCATCCACTCCGGGACAACATGGGTTTCTCTCCCTCTCTCACTCATCCACTCTGGGACAACATGGGTTTCTCTCCCTCTCTCACTCATCCACTACAGGACAACATGAGTTTCTCTCCCTCTCTCCCTCTCTCACTCCGGGACAACATGGGTTTCTCTCCCTCTCTCACTCATCCACTCTGGGACAACATGGGTTTCTCTCCCTCTCTCACTCTGGGACAACATGGGTTTCTCTCCCTTTCTCACTCATCCACTCTGGACCACATAGGTTTCTCTCCCTCTCTCACTCATCCACTTTGGGACAACATGGGTTTCTCTCCCTCTCTCACTCATCCACTCTGGGACAACATGGTTTTCTCTCCCTCTCTCACTCATCCACTCCGGGACAACATGGGTTTCTCTCCCTCTCTCACTCATCCACTATGGGACAACATGTGTTTCTCTCCCTCTCTCACTCATCCACTCTGGGACAACATGGATTTCTCTCCCTCTCTCACTCATCCACTCTGGGACAACTTGGGTTTCTCTCTCTCACTCATCCACTACGGGAAAACATGGGTTTCTCTCCTCTCTCACTCATCCACTACAGGACAACATGGGTTTCTCTCCCTCTCTCACTCACCCACTCCGGGACAACATGGGTTTCTCTTCCTCTCTCACTCCGGGACAACATGGGTTTCTCTCCCTCACTCACACTGGGACAACATGGGTTTCTCTCCCTCCCTAATCTACTCCGGGACAACATGGGTTTCTCTCCCTCTCTCACTCATCCACTCTGGGACAACATGGGTTTCTCTCCCTCTCTCACTCATCCACCCGGGAACAACATAAGTATCTCTCCCTCTCTCACTCATCCACTCTGGGACAACAGGGGTTTCTCTCCCTCTCTCACTCATCCACTACGGGACAACATTGGTTTCTCTCCCTCTCTCACTCATCCACTCTGGGACAACATGGGTTTCTCTCCCTCTCTCACTCTGGGACAACATGGGTTTCTCTCCCTTTCTCAGTCACCCACGCTGGGACAACATGGGTTTCTCTCCCTCTCTCACTCATCCACTCTGGGACAACATGGGTTTCTCTCCCTCTCTCACTCATCCACTCCCGGGACAACATGGGTTTCTCTCCCTCTCTCACTCTGGGACAACATGGGTTTCTCTGCGTCTCTCACTCATCCACTCCGGGACAACATGGGTTTCTCTCCCTCTCTCACTCATCCACTCCGGGACAACATGGGTTTCTCTCCCTCTCTCATCCACTCCGGGACAACATGGGTTTCTCTCCCTCTCTCACTCTGGGACAACATGGGTTTCTCTCCTTCTCTCACTCTGGGACAACATGGGTACCTCTCCTTCTCTCACTCTGGGACAAAATGGGTACCTCTCCTTCTCTCACTACGGGACAACATGGGTACCTCTCCTTCTCTCACTCTGGGACAACATGGGTTTCTCTCCTTCTCTCACTACGGGACAACATGGGTACCTCTCCTTCTCTCACTACGGGACAACATGGGTACCTCTCCTTCTCTCACTCTGGGACAACATGGGTTTCTCTCCCTCTCTCACTCATCCACTACGGGACAACATGGGTTTCTCTCCTTCTCTCACTCATCCACTACGGGACAACATGGGTTTCTCTCCTTCTCTCACTCATCCACTACGGGACAACATGGGTTCCTCTCCTTCTCTCACTCATCCACTACGGGACAACATGGGTACCTCTCCTTCTCTCACTACGGGACAACATGGGTTTCTCTCCTTCTCTCACTCTGGGACAACATGGGTTCCTCTCCCTCTCTCACTCTGGGACAACATGGGTTTCTCTCCCTCTCTCACTCATCCACTCCGGGACAACATGGGTTCCTCTCCCTCTCTCACTCTGGGACAACATGGGTTCCTCTCCCTCTCTCACTCTGGGACAACATGGGTTTCTCTCCCTCTCTCACTCATCCACTACGGGACAACATGGGTTCCTCTCCCTCTCTGACTCTGGGACAACATGGGTTTCTCTCCCTCTCTCACTCATCCACTCCGGGACAACATGGGTACCTCTCCCTCTCTCACTCTGGGACAACATGGGTTCCTCTCCCTCTCTCACTCTGGGACAACATGGGTTCCTCTCCCTCTCTCACTCTGGGACAACATGGGTTTCTCTCCCTCTCTCCCTCTCTCACTCTGGGACAACATGGGTTCCTCTCCCTCTCTCACTCTGGGACAACATGGGTTTCTCTCCTTCTCTCACTCCGGGACAACATGGGTCCTCTCCCTCTCTGGGACAACATGAGTTTCTCTCCCTCTCTCACTCATCCACTCCGGGACAACATGGGTACCTCTCCCTCTCTCACTCTGGGACAACATGGGTTTCTCTCCCTCTCTAACTCTGGGATAACATGGGTTCCTCTTCCTCTCTCACTCTGGGATAACATGGGTTCCTCTCCCTCTCTCACTATGGGACAACATGGGTTTCTCTCCTTCTCTCACTCTCTCACTCTGGGACAACATGGGTTCCTCTCCCTCTCTCACTCTGGGACAACATGGGTTTCTCTCCCTCTCTCACTCATCCACTCCCGGGACAACATGGGATTCTCTCCCTCTCTCACTCATCCACTCTGGGACAACATGGGTTCCTCTCCCTTTCTCACTCATCCACTCCGGGACAACATGGGTTTCTCTCCCTCTCTCACTCTCTCACTCCGGGACAACATGGGTTCCTCTCCCTCTCTCCATCTCTCACTCCCGGGACAACATGGGTTGCTCTCCCTCTCTCACTCATCCACTCCCGGGACAACATGGGTTTCTCTCCCTCTCTCATCCACTCCGGGACAACATGGGTTTTTCTCCCTCTCTCACTCATCCACTCTGGGACAACATGGGTTTCTCTCCCTCTCTCACTCTGGGACAACATGGGTTTCTCTCCCTCTCTCACTCATCCACTCCGGGACAACATGGGTTTCTCTCCCTCTCTCACTCATCCACTCTGGGACAACATGGGTTTCTCTCCCTCTCTCACTCATCCACTACAGGACAACATGAGTTTCTCTCCCTCTCTCCTCTCTCACTCCCGGGACAACATGGGTTTCTCTCCCTCTCTCACTCATCCACTCTGGGACAACATGGGTTTCTCTCCCTCTCTCACTCTGGGACAACATGGGTTTCTCTCCCTTTCTCACTCATCCACTCTGGACCACATAGGTTTCTCTCCCTCTCTCACTCATCCACTTTGGGACAACATGGGTTTCTCTCCCTCTCTCACTCATCCACTCTGGGACAACATGGTTTTCTCTCCCTCTCTCACTCATCCACTCCGGGACAACATGGGTTTCTCTCCCTCTCTCACTCATCCACTATGGGACAACATGTGTTTCTCTCCCTCTCTCACTCATCCACTCTGGGACAACATGGATTTCTCTCCCTCTCTCACTCATCCACTCTGGGACAACTTGGGTTTCTCTCTCTCACTCATCCACTACGGGAAAACATGGGTTTCTCTCCCTCTCTCACTCATCCACTACGGGACAACATGGGTTTCTCTCCCTCTCTCACTCCGGGACAACATGGGTTTCTCTCCCTCACTCACACTGGGACAACATGGGTTTCTCTCCCTCCCTAATCTACTCCGGGACAACATGGGTTTCTCTCCCTCTCTCACTCATCCACTCTGGGACAACATGGGTTTCTCTCCCTCTCTCACTCATCCACCCCGGGAACAACATAAGTATCTCTCCCTCTCTCACTCATCCACTCTGGGACAACAGGGTTTCTCTCCCTCTCTCACTCATCCACTACGGGACAACATGGGTTCCTCTCCCTCTCTCACTCATCCACTCTGGGACAACATGGGTTTCTCTCCCTCTCTCACTCTGGGACAACATGGGTTTCTCTCCCTTTCTCAGTCACCCACGCTGGGACAACATGGGTTTCTCTCCCTCTCTCACTCATCCACTCTGGGACAACATGGGTTTCTCTCCCTCTCTCACTCATCCACTCCCGGGACAACATGGGTTTCTCTCCCTCTCTCACTCTGGGACAACATGGGTTTCTCTCGTCTCTCACTCATCCACTCCGGGACAACATGGGTTTCTCTCCCTCTCTCACTCTGGGACAACATGGGTTTCTCTCCCTTTCTCACTCATCCACTCTGGGACAACATGGGTTTCTTTCCCTCTCTCACTCATCCACTTTGGGACAACATGGGTTTCTCTCCCTTTCTCACTCATCCACTCTGGGACAACATGGGTTTCTCTCCCTCTCTCACTCACCCACTCCGGGACAACATGGGTTTCTCTTCCTCTCTCACTCACCCACTACGGGACAACATGGGTTTCTCTCCCTCTCTCACTCATCCACTACGGGACAACATGGGTTTCTCTCCCTCTCTCACTCACCCACTCCGGGACAACATGGGTTTCTCTTCCTCTCTCACTCCGGGACAACATGGGTTTCTCTCCCTCACTCACACTGGGACAACATGGGTTTCTCTCCCTCCCTAATCTACTCCGGGACAACATGGGTTTCTCTCCCTCTCTCACTCATCCACTCTGGGACAACAGGGGTTTCTCTCCCTCTCTCACTCATCCACTACGGGACAACATGGGTTTCTCTCCCTCTCTCACTCATCCACTACGGGACAACATGGGTTTCTCTCCCTCTCTCACTCATCCACTCTGGGACAACATGGGTTTCTCTCCCTCTCTCACTCATCCACTACGGGACAACATGGGTTTCTCTCCCTCTCTCACTCCCGGGACAACATGGGTTTCTCTCCCTTTCTCACTCATCCACTCTGGGACAACATGGGTTTCTCTCCCTCTCTCCCTCTCTCACTCCGGGACAACATGGGTTTCTCTCCCTCTCTCACTCTGGGACAACATGGGTTTCTCTCCCTTTCTCACTCATCCACTCTGGGACAACATGGGTTTCTCTCCCTCTCTCACTCATCCACTTTGGGACAACATGGGTTTCTCTCCCTCTCTCACTCATCCACTCTGGGACAACATGGGTTTCTCTCCCTCTCTCACTCACCCACTCCGGGACAACATGGGTTTCTCTTCCTCTCTCACTCCGGGACAACATGGGTTTCTCTCCCTCACTCACACTGGGACAACATGGGTTTCTCTCCCTCCCTAATCTACTCCGGGACAACATGGGTTTCTCTCCCTCTCTCACTCATCCACTCTGGGACAACAGGGTTTCTCTCCCTCTCTCACTCATCCACTACGGGACAACATGGGTTTCTCTCCCTCTCTCACTCATCCACTACGGGACAACATGGGTTTCTCTCCCTCTCTCACTCATCCACTCTGGGACAACATGGGTTTCTCTCCCTCTCTCACTCATCCACTACGGGACAACATGGGTTTCTCTCCCTCTCTCACTCCCGGGACAACATGGGTTTCTCTCCCTTTCTCACTCATCCACTCTGGGACAACATGGGTTTCTCTCCCTCTCTCCCTCTCTCACTCCCGGGACAACATGGGTTTCTCTCCCTCTCTCACTCCGGGACAACATGGGTTTATCTCCCTTTCTCACTCATCCACTCTGGGACAACATGGGTTTCTCTCCCTCTCTCACTCATCCACTACGGGACAACATGGATTTCTCTCCCTCTCTCACTCATCCACTCTGGGACAACTTGGGTTTCTCTCTCTCACTCATCCACTACGGGAAAACATGGGTTTCTCTCCCTCTCTCACTCATCCACTACGGGACAACATGGGTTCCTCTCCCTCTCTCACTCATCCACTCTGGGACAACATGGGTTTCTCTCCCTCTCTCACTCTGGGACAACATGGGTTTCTCTCCCTTTCTCAGTCACCCACGCTGGGACAACATGGGTTTCTCTCCCTCTCTCACTCATCCACTCTGGGACAACATGGGTTTCTCTCCCTCTCTCACTCATCCACTCCGGGACAACATGGGTTTCTCTCCCTCTCTCACTACGGGACAACATGGGTTTCTCTCCCTTTCTCACTCATCCACTCTGGGACAACATGGGTTTCTTTCCCTCTCACTCATCCACTTTGGGACAACATGGGTTTCTCTCCCTTTCTCACTCATCCACTCTGGGACAACATGGGTTTCTCTCCCTCTCTCACTCATCCACTCTGGGACAACTTGGGTTTCTCTCTCTCACTCATCCACTACGGGACAACATGGGTTTCTCTCCCTCTCTCACTCATCCACTACGGGACAACATGGGTTTCTCTCCCTCTCTCACTCACCCACTCCGGGACAACATGGGTTTCTCTTCCTCTCTCACTCCGGGACAACATGGGTTTCTCTCCCTCACTCACACTGGGACAACATGGGTTTCTCTCCCTCCCTAATCTACTCCGGGACAACATGGGTTTCTCTCCCTCTCTCACTCATCCACTCTGGGACAACATGGGTTTCTCTCCCTCTCTCACTCATCCACCCGGGAACAACATGGGTATCTCTCCCTCTCTCACTCATCCACTCTGGGACAACAGGGGTTTCTCTCCCTCTCTCACTCATCCACTACGGGACAACATGGGTTTCTCTCCCTCTCTCACTCATCCACTACGGGACAACATGGGTTTCTCTCCCTCTCTCACTCATCCACTCTGGGACAACATGGGTTTCTCTCCCTCTCTCACTCATCCACTACGGGACAACATGGGTTTCTCTCCCTCTCTCACTCTGGGACAACATGGGTTCCTCTCCCTCTCTCACTCCGGGACAACATGGGTACCTCTCCCTCTCTCACTCTGGGACAAAATGGGTACCTCTCCTTCTCTCACTCCGGGACAACATGGGTTTCTCTCCCTCTCTCACTCTCTCACTCCGGGACAACATGGGTTCCTCTCCCTCTCTCCATCTCTCACTCCGGGACAACATGGGTTGCTCTCCCTCTCTCACTCATCCACTCCGGGACAACATGGGTTTCTCTCCCTCTCTCATCCACTCCGGGACAACATGGGTTTTTCTCCCTCTCTCACTCATCCACTCTGGGACAACATGGGTTTCTCCCTCTCTCACTCTGGGACAACATGGGTTTCTCTCCCTCTCTCACTCATCCACTCCGGGACAACATGGGTTTCTCTCCCTCTCTCACTCATCCACTCTGGGACAACATGGGTTTCTCTCCCTCTCTCACTCATCCACTACAGGACAACATGAGTTTCTCTCCCTCTCTCCCTCTCTCACTCCCGGGACAACATGGGTTTCTCTCCCTCTCTCACTCATCCACTCTGGGACAACATGGGTTTCTCTCCCTCTCTCACTCTGGGACAACATGGGTTTCTCTCCCTTTCTCACTCATCCACTCTGGACCACATAGGTTTCTCTCCCTCTCTCACTCATCCACTTTGGGACAACATGGGTTTCTCTCCCTCTCTCACTCATCCACTCTGGGACAACATGGTTTTCTCTCCCTCTCTCACTCATCCACTCCGGGACAACATGGGTTTCTCTCCCTCTCTCACTCATCCACTATGGGACAACATGTGTTTCTCTCCCTCTCTCTCACTCATCCACTCTGGGACAACATGGATTTCTCTCCCTCTCTCACTCATCCACTCTGGGACAACTTGGGTTTCTCTCTCTCACTCATCCACTACGGGAAAACATGGGTTTCTCTCCCTCTCTCACTCATCCACTACAGGACAACATGGGTTTCTCTCCCTCTCTCACTCACCCACTCCGGGACAACATGGGTTTCTCTTCCTCTCTCACTCCGGGACAACATGGGTTTCTCTCCCTCACTCACACTGGGACAACATGGGTTTCTCTCCCTCCCTAATCTACTCCGGGACAACATGGGTTTCTCTCCCTCTCTCACTCATCCACTCTGGGACAACATGGGTTTCTCTCCCTCTCTCACTCATCCACCCCGGGAACAACATAAGTATCTCTCCCTCTCTCACTCATCCACTCTGGGACAACAGGGGTTTCTCTCCCTCTCTCACTCATCCACTACGGGACAACATGGGTTTCTCTCCCTCTCTCACTCATCCACTCTGGGACAACATGGGTTTCTCTCCCTCTCTCACTCTGGGACAACATGGGTTTCTCTCCCTTTCTCAGTCACCCACGCTGGGACAACATGGGTTTCTCTCCCTCTCTCACTCATCCACTCTGGGACAACATGGGTTTCTCTCCCTCTCTCACTCATCCACTCCGGGACAACATGGGTTTCTCTCCCTCTCTCACTCTGGGACAACATGGGTTTCTCTCCCTCTCTCACTCATCCACTCCGGGACAACATGGGTTTCTCTCCCTCTCTCATCCACTCCGGGACAACATGGGTTTTTCTCCCTCTCTCACTCATCCACTCTGGGACAACATGGGTTTCTCTCCCTCTCTCACTCTGGGACAACATGGGTTTCTCTCCTTCTCTCACTCTGGGACAAAATGGGTACCTCTCCTTCTCTCACTCTGGGACAAAATGGGTACCTCTCCTTCTCTCACTACGGGACAACATGGGTACCTCTCCTTCTCTCACTCTGGGACAACATGGGTTTCTCTCCTTCTCTCACTACGGGACAACATGGGTACCTCTCCTTCTCTCACTACGGAACAACATGGGTACCTCTCCTTCTCTCACTCTGGGACAACATGGGTTTCTCTCCCTCTCTCACTCATCCACTACGGGACAACATGGGTTTCTCTCCTTCTCTCACTCATCCACTACGGGACAACATGGGTTTCTCTCCTTCTCTCACTCATCCACTACGGGACAACATGGGTTTCTCTCCTTCTCTCACTCATCCACTACGGGACAACATGGGTTTCTCTCCTTCTCTCACTCATCCACTACGGGACAACATGGGTTCCTCTCCTTCTCTCACTCATCCACTACGGGACAACATGGGTACCTCTCCTTCTCTCACTACGGGACAACATGGGTTTCTCTCCTTCTCTCACTCTGGGACAACATGGGTTCCTCTCCCTCTCTCACTCTGGGACAACATGGGTTTCTCTCCCTCTCTCACTCATCCACTCCGGGACAACATGGGTTCCTCTCCCTCTCTCACTCTGGGACAACATGGGTTCCTCTCCCTCTCTCACTCTGGGACAACATGGGTTCCTCTCCCTCTCTCACTCATCCACTACGGGACAACATGGGTTCCTCTCCCTCTCTCACTCTGGGACAACATGGGTTTCTCTCCCTCTCTCACTCATCCACTCCGGGACAACATGGGTACCTCTCCCTCTCTCACTCTGGGACAACATGGGTTCCTCTCCCTCTCTCACTCTGGGACAACATGGGTTCCTCTCCCTCTCTCACTCTGGGACAACATGGGTTCCTCTCCCTCTCTCCCTCTCTCACTCTGGGACAACATGGGTTCCTCTCCCTCTCTCACTCTGGGACAACATGGGTTTCTCTCCTTCTCTCACTCATCCACTCCGGGACAACATGGGTCTTCTCCCTCTCTGGGGCAACATGGGTTTCTCTCCCTCTCTCACTCATCCACTCCGGGACAACATGGGTACCTCTCCCTCTCTCACTCTGGGACAACATGGGTTTCTCTCCCTCTCTAACTCTGGGATAACATGGGTTCCTCTTCCTCTCTCACTCTGGGATAACATGGGTTCCTCTCCCTCTCTCACTATGGGACAACATGGGTTTCTCTCCTTCTCTCACTCTCTCACTCTGGGACAACATGGGTTCCTCTCCCTCTCTCACTCTGGGACAACATGGGTTTCTCTCCTTCTCTCACTACGGGACAACATGGGTACCTCTCCTTCTCTCACTACGGGACAACATGGGTACCTCTCCTTCTCTCACTCTGGGACAACATGGGTTTCTCTCCCTCTCTCACTCTGGGACAACATGGGTTCCTCTCCCTCTCTCACTCTGGGACAACATGGGTTCCTCTCCCTCTCTCACTCATCCACTACGGGACAACATGGGTTCCTCTCCCTCTCTCACTCTGGGACAACATGGGTTTCTCTCCCTCTCTCACTCATCCACTCCGGGACAACATGGGTACCTCTCCCTCTCTCACTCTCTCTGGGACAACATGGGTTCCTCTCCCTCTCTCACTCTGGGACAACATGGGTTCCTCTCCCTCTCTCACTCTGGGACAACATGGGTTTCTCTCCCTCTCTCCCTCTCTCACTCTGGGACAACATGGGTTCCTCTCCCTCTCTCACTCTGGGACAACATGGGTTTCTCTCCTTCTCTCACTCATCCACTCCGGGACAACATGGGTCTTCTCCCTCTCTGGGGCAACATGGGTTTCTCTCCCTCTCTCACTCATCCACTCCGGGACAACATGGGTACCTCTCCCTCTCTCACTCTGGGACAACATGGGTTTCTCTCCCTCTCTAACTCTGGGATAACATGGGTTCCTCTTCCTCTCTCACTCTGGGATAACATGGGTTCCTCTCCCTCTCTCACTATGGGACAACATGGGTTTCTCTCCTTCTCTCACTCTCTCACTCTGGGACAACATGGGTTCCTCTCCCTCTCTCACTCTGGGACAACATGGGTTTCTCTCCCTCTCTCACTCATCCACTCCGGGACAACATGGGATTCTCTCCCTCTCTCACTCATCCACTCTGGGACAACATGGGTTCCTCTCCCTTTCTCACTCATCCACTCCGGGACAACATGGGTTTCTCTCCCTCTCTCACTCTCTCACTCCGGGACAACATGGGTTCCTCTCCCCCTCTCCATCTCTCACTCCGGGACAACATGGGTTGCTCTCCCTCTCTCACTCATCCACTCCGGGACAACATGGGTTTCTCTCCCTCTCTCATCCACTCCGGGACAACATGGGTTTTTCTCCCTCTCTCACTCATCCACTCTGGGACAACATGGGTTTCTCTCCCTCTCTCACTCTGGGACAACATGGGTTTCTCTCCCTCTCTCACTCATCCACTCCGGGACAACATGGGTTTCTCTCCCTCTCTCACTCATCCACTCTGGGACAACATGGGTTTCTCTCCCTCTCTCACTCATCCACTACAGGACAACATGAGTTTCTCTCCCTCTCTCCCTCTCTCCACTCCGGGACAACATGGGTTTCTCTCCCTCTCTCACTCATCCACTCTGGGACAACATGGGTTTCTCTCCCTCTCTCACTCATCCACTCTGGGACAACATGGTTTTCTCTCCCTCTCTCACTCATCCACTCCCGGGACAACATGGGTTTCTCTCCCTCTCTCACTCATCCACTATGGGACAACATGTGTTTCTCTCCCTCTCTCACTCATCCACTCTGGGACAACATGGATTTCTCTCCCTCTCTCACTCATCCACTCTGGGACAACTTGGGTTTCTCTCTCTCACTCATCCACTACGGAAAACATGGGTTTCTCTCCCTCTCTCACTCATCCACTACGGGACAACATGGGTTTCTCTCCCTCTCTCACTCACCCACTCCGGGACAACATGGGTTTCTCTTCCTCTCTCACTCCGGGACAACATGGGTTTCTCTCCCTCACTCACACTGGGACAACATGGGTTTCTCTCCCTCCCTAATCTACTCCGGGACAACATGGGTTTCTCTCCCTCTCTCACTCATCCACTCTGGGACAACATGGGTTTCTCTCCCTCTCTCACTCATCCACCCGGGAACAACATAAGTATCTCTCCCTCTCTCACTCATCCACTCTGGGACAACAGGGGTTTCTCTCCCTCTCTCACTCATCCACTACGGGACAACATGGGTTCCTCTCCCTCTCTCACTCATCCACTCTGGGACAACATGGGTTTCTCTCCCTCTCTCAATCTGGGACAACATGGGTTTCTCTCCCTTTCTCAGTCACCCACGCTGGGACAACATGGGTTTCTCTCCCTCTCTCACTCATCCACTCTGGGACAACATGGGTTTCTCTCCCTCTCTCACTCATCCACTCCGGGACAACATGGGTTTCTCTCCCTCTCTCACTCTGGGACAACATGGGTTTCTCTGCGTCTCTCACTCATCCACTCCGGGACAACATGGGTTTCTCTCCCTCTCTCACTACGGGACAACATGGGTTTCTCTCCCTTTCACTCATCCACTCTGGGACAACATGGGTTTCTTTCCCTCTCTCACTCATCCACTTTGGGACAACATGGGTTTCTCTCCCTTTCTCACTCATCCACTCTGGGACAACATGGGTTTCTCTCCCTCTCTCACTCATCCACTCTGGGACAACTTGGGTTTCTCTCTCTCACTCATCCACTACGGGACAACATGGGTTTCTCTCCCTCTCTCACTCATCCACTACGGGACAACATGGGTTTCTCTCCCTCTCTCACTCACCCACTCCGGGACAACATGGGTTTCTCTTCCTCTCTCACTCCGGGACAACATGGGTTTCTCTCCCTCACTCACACTGGGACAACATGGGTTTCTCTCCCTCCCTAATCTACTCCGGGACAACATGGGTTTCTCTCCCTCTCTCACTCATCCACTCTGGGACAACATGGGTTTCTCTCCCTCTCTCACTCATCCACCCGGGAACAACATGGGTATCTCTCCCTCTCTCACTCATCCACTCTGGGACAACAGGGTTTCTCTCCCTCTCTCACTCATCCACTACGGGACAACATGGGTTTCTCTCCCTCTCTCACTCATCCACTACGGGACAACATGGGTTTCTCTCCCTCTCTCACTCATCCACTCTGGGACAACATGGGTTTCTCTCCCTCTCTCACTCATCCACTACGGGACAACATGGGTTTCTCTCCCTCTCTCACTCCGGGACAACATGGGTTTCTCTCCCTTTCTCACTCATCCACTCTGGGACAACATGGGTTTCTCTCCCTCTCTCCCTCTCTCACTCCCGGGACAACATGGGTTTCTCTCCCTCTCTCACTCCGGGACAACATGGGTTTATCTCCCTTTCTCACTCATCCACTCTGGGACAACATGGGTTTCTCTCCCTCTCTCACTCATCCACTACGGGACAACATGGATTTCTCTCCCTCTCTCACTCATCCACTCTGGGACAACTTGGGTTTCTCTCTCTCACTCATCCACTACGGGAAAACATGGGTTTCTCTCCCTCTCTCACTCATCCACTACGGGACAACATGGGTTTCTCTCCCTCTCTCACTCACCCACTCCGGGACAACATGGGTTTCTCTTCCTCTCTCACTCCGGGACAACATGGGTTTCTCTCCCTCACTCACACTGGGACAACATGGGTTTCTCTCCCTCCCTAATCTACTCCGGGACAACATGGGTTTCTCTCCCTCTCTCACTCATCCACTCTGGGACAACATGGGTTTCTCTCCCTCTCTCACTCATCCACCCTGGAACAACATAAGTATCTCTCCCTCTCTCACTCATCCACTCTGGGACAACAGGGGTTTCTCTCCCTCTCTCACTCATCCACTACGGGACAACATGGGTTCCTCTCCCTCTCTCACTCATCCACTCTGGGACAACATGGGTTTCTCTCCCTCTCTCACTCTGGGACAACATGGGTTTCTCTCCCTTTCTCAGTCACCCACGCTGGGACAACATGGGTTTCTCTCCCTCTCTCACTCATCCACTCTGGGACAACATGGGTTTCTCTCCCTCTCTCACTCATCCACTCTGGGACAACATGGGTTTCTCTCCCTCTCTCACTCCGGGACAACATGGGTTTCTCTCCCTTTCTCACTCATCCACTCTGGGACAACATGGGTTTCTTTCCCTCTCTCACTCATCCACTTTGGGACAACATGGGTTTCTCTCCCTTTCTCACTCATCCACTCTGGGACAACATGGGTTTCTCTCCCTCTCTCACTCATCCACTCTGGGACAACTTGGGTTTCTCTCTCTCACTCATCCACTACGGGACAACATGGGTTTCTCTCCCTCTCTCACTCATCCACTACGGGACAACATGGGTTTCTCTCCCTCTCTCACTCACCCACTCCGGGACAACATGGGTTTCTCTTCCTCTCTCACTCAAGGACAACATGGGTTTCTCTCCCTCACTCACACTGGGACAACATGGGTTTCTCTCCCTCCCTAATCTACTCCGGGACAACATGGGTTTCTCTCCCTCTCTCACTCATCCACTCTGGGACAACATGGGTTTCTCTCCCTCTCTCACTCATCCACCCCGGGAACAACATGGGTATCTCTCCCTCTCTCACTCATCCACTCCGGGACAACATGGGTTTCTCTCCCTCTCTCACTCTGGGACAACATGGGTTTCTCTGCCTCTCTCACTCATCCACTACGGGACAACATGGGTTTCTCTCCCTCTCTCACTCATCCACTCTGGGACAACATGGGTTTCTCTCCCTCTCTCACTCATCCACTACGGGACAACATGGGTTTCTCTCCCTCTCTCACTCCGGGACAACATGGGTTTCTCTCCCTTTCTCACTCATCCACTCTGGGACAACATGGGTTTCTCTCCCTCTCTCCCTCTCTCACTCCGGGACAACATGGGTTTCTCTCCCTCTCTCACTCCGGGACAACATGGGTTTATCTCCCTTTCTCACTCATCCACTCTGGGACAACATGGGTTTCTCTCCCTCTCTCACTCATCCACCCCGGGACAACATGGGTTTCTCTCCCTCTCTCACTCATCCACTCCGGGACAACATGGGTTTCTCTCCCTCTCTCACTCTGGGACAACATGGGTTTCTCTGCCTCTCTCACTCATCCACTCCGGGACAACATGGGTTTCTCTCCCTCTCTCACTCCGGGACAACATGGGTTTCTCTCCCTTTCTCACTCATCCACTCTGGGACAACATGGGTTTCTTTCCCTCTCTCACTCATCCACTTTGGGACAACATGGGTTTCTCTCCCTCTCTCACTCATCCACTCTGGGACAACTTGGGTTTCTCTCTCTCACTCATCCACTACGGGACAACATGGGTTTCTCTCCCTCTCTCACTCATCCACTACGGGACAACATGGGTTTCTCTCCCTCTCTCACTCACCCACTCCGGGACAACATGGGTTTCTCTCCCTCCCTAATCTACTCCGGGACAACATGGGTTTCTCTCCCTCTCTCACTCATCCACTCTGGTACAACATGGGTTTCTCTCCCTCTCTCACTCATCCACCCCGGGAACAACATGGGTATCTCTCCCTCTCTCACTCATCCACTCTGGGACAACAGGGGTTTCTCTCCCTCTCTCACTCATCCACTACGGGACAACATGGGTTTCTCTCCCTCTCTCACTCATCCACTACGGGACAACATGGGTTTCTCTCCCTCTCTCACTCATCCACTCTGGGACAACATGGGTTTCTCTCCCTCTCTTACTCTGGGACAACATGGGTTTCTCTCCCTTTCTCAGTCACCCACGCTGGGACAACATGGGTTTCTCTCCCTCTCTCACTCATCCACTCTGGGACAACATGGGTTTCTCTCCCTCTCTCACTCATCCACTCCGGGACAACATGGGTTTCTCTCCCTCTCTCACTCTGGGACAACATGGGTTTCTCTGCCTCTCTCACTCATCCACTCCGGGACAACATGGGTTTCTCTCACTCTCTCACTCCGGGACAACATGGGTTTCTCTCCCTCTCTCTCACTCATCCACTCTGGGACAACATGGGTTTCTCTCCCTCTCTCACTCTGGGACAACATGGGTTTCTCTCCCTTTCTCACTCATCCACTCTGGGACAACATGGGTTTCTCTCCCTTTCTCACTCATCCACTCTGGGACAACATGGGTTTCTCTCCCTCTCTCACTCATCCACTTTGGGACAACATGGGTTTCTCTCCCTCTCTCACTCATCGACTCTGGGACAACATGGGTTTCTCTCCCTCTCTCACTCATCCACTCCGGGATAACATGGGTTTCTCTCCCTCTCTCACTCATCCACTATGGGACAACATGGGTTTCTCTCCCTCTCTCACTCATCCACTCTGGGACAACATGGATTTCTCTCCCTCTCTCACTCATCCACTATGGGACAACATGGGTTTCTCTCCCTCTCTCACTCATCCACTCTGGGACAACATGGATTTCTCTCCCTCTCTCACTCATCCACTCTGGAACAACTTGGGTTTCTCTCCCTCCCTAATCCACTCAGGGACAACATGGGTTTCTCTCTCTCACTCATCCACTATGGGACAACATGGGTTTCTCTCCCTCACTCACTCATCCACTACAGGACAACATGGGTTTCTCTCCCTCTCTCACTCACCAACTCCGGGACAACATGGGTTTTCTCCCTCTCTCACTCACCCACTCCGGGAAAACATGGGTTTCTCTCCCTCTCTCACTCAACCACTATGGGACAACATGGGTTTCTCTCCCTCTCTCACTCATCCACTCTGGGACAACATGGGTTTCTCTCCCTCTCTCACTCACCCACTCTGGGACAACATGGGTTTCTCTCCCTCTCTCACTCTGGGACAACATGGGTTTCTCTCCCTCTCTCACTCACCCACTCCGGGACAACATGGGTTTCTCTCCCTCTCTCACTCCGGGACAATATAGGTTTCTCTCCCTCTCTCACTCATCCACTCCAGGACAACATGGGTACCTCTCCCTCTCTCACTCCGGGACAACATGGGTTTCTCTCCCTCTCTCACTCCAGGACAACATGGGTTTCTCTCCCTCTCTCACTCATCCACTCTGGGACAACATGGGTTTCTCTCCCTCTCTCACTCTGGGACAACATGGGTTTCTCTCCCTTTCTCACTCATCCACTCTGGGACAACATGGGTTTCTCTCCCTTTCTCACTCATCCACTCTGGGACAACATGGGTTTCTCTCCCTCTCTCACTCATCCACTTTGGGACAACATGGGTTTCTCTCCCTCTCTCACTCATCGACTCTGGGACAACATGGGTTTCTCTCCCTCTCTCACTCATCCACTCCGGGATAACATGGGTTTCTCTCCCTCTCTCACTCATCCACTATGGGACAACATGGGTTTCTCTCCCTCTCTCACTCATCCACTCTGGGACAACATGGATTTCTCTCCCTCTCACTCATCCACTATGGGACAACATGGGTTTCTCTCCCTCTCTCACTCATCCACTCTGGAACAACTTGGGTTTCTCTCCCTCCCTAATCCACTCAGGGACAACATGGGTTTCTCTCTCTCACTCATCCACTATGGGACAACATGGGTTTCTCTCCCTCACTCACTCACCAACTCCGGGACAACATGGGTTTTCTCCCTCTCTCACTCATCCACTCTGGGACAACATGGGTTTCTCTCCCTCTCTCACTCACCCACTCCGGGACAACATGGGTTTCTCTCCCTCTCTCACTCAACCACTATGGGACAACATGGGTTTCTCTCCCTCTCTCACTCATCCACTCTGGGACAACATGGGTTTCTCTCCCTCTCTCACTCACCCACTCTGGGACAACATGGGTTTCTCTCCCTCTCTCACTCTGGGACAACATGGGTTTCTCTCCCTCTCTCACTCATCCACTCCGGGACAACATGGGTACCTCTCCCTCTCTCACTCCGGGACAACATGGGTTTCTCTCCCTCTCTCACTCCGGGACAACATGGGTTTCTCTCCCTCTCTCACTCATCCACTCTGGGACAACATGGGTTTCTCTCCTCTCTCACTCTGGGACAACATGGGTTTCTCTCCCTTTCTCACTCATCCACTCTGGGACAACATGGGTTTCTCTCCCTTTCTCACTCATCCACTCTGGGACAACATGGGTTTCTCTCCCTCTCTCACTCATCCACTTTGGGACAACATGGGTTTCTCTCCCTCTCTCACTCATCGACTCTGGGACAACATGGGTTTCTCTCCCTCTCTCACTCATCCACTTTGGGACAACATGGGTTTCTCTCCCTCTCTCACTCTGGGACAACATGGGTTTCTCTCCCTCTCTCACTCATCCACTACGGGACAACATGGATTTCTCTCCCTCTCTCACTCATCCACTCTGGGACAACTTGGGTTTCTCTCTCTCACTCATCCACTACGGGAAAACATGGGTTTCTCTCCCTCTCTCACTCATCCACTACGGGACAACATGGGTTTCTCTCCCTCTCTCACTCACCCACTCCGGGACAACATGGGTTTCTCTTCCTCTCTCACTCCGGGACAACATGGGTTTCTCTCCCTCACTCACACTGGGACAACATGGGTTTCTCTCCCTCCCTAATCTACTCCGGGACAACATGGGTTTCTCTCCCTCTCTCACTCATCCACTCTGGGACAACATGGGTTTCTCTCCCTCTCTCACTCATCCACCCGGGAACAACATAAGTATCTCTCCCTCTCTCACTCATCCACTCTGGGACAACAGGGGTTTCTCTCCCTCTCTCACTCATCCACTACGGGACAACATGGGTTCCTCTCCCTCTCTCACTCATCCACTCTGGGACAACATGGGTTTCTCTCCCTCTCTCACTCTGGGACAACATGGGTTTCTCTCCCTTTCTCAGTCACCCACGCTGGGACAACATGGGTTTCTCTCCCTCTCTCACTCATCCACTCTGGGACAACATGGGTTTCTCTCCCTCTCTCACTCATCCACTCCGGGACAACATGGGTTTCTCTCCCTCTCTCACTACGGGACAACATGGGTTTCTCTCCCTTTCTCACTCATCCACTCTGGGACAACATGGGTTTCTTTCCCTCTCTCACTCATCCACTTTGGGACAACATGGGTTTCTCTCCCTTTCTCACTCATCCACTCTGGGACAACATGGGTTTCTCTCCCTCTCTCACTCATCCACTCTGGGACAACTTGGGTTTCTCTCTCTCACTCATCCACTACGGGACAACATGGGTTTCTCTCCCTCTCTCACTCATCCACTACGGGACAACATGGGTTTCTCTCCCTCTCTCACTCACCCACTCCGGGACAACATGGGTTTCTCTTCCTCTCTCACTCCGGGACAACATGGGTTTCTCTCCCTCACTCACACTGGGACAACATGGGTTTCTCTCCCTCCCTAATCTACTCCGGGACAACATGGGTTTCTCTCCCTCTCTCACTCATCCACTCTGGGACAACATGGGTTTCTCTCCCTCTCTCACTCATCCACCCCGGGAACAACATGGGTATCTCTCCCTCTCTCACTCATCCACTCTGGGACAACAGGGGTTTCTCTCCCTCTCTCACTCATCCACTACGGGACAACATGGGTTTCTCTCCCTCTCTCACTCATCCACTACGGGACAACATGGGTTTCTCTCCCTCTCTCACTCATCCACTCTGGGACAACATGGGTTTCTCTCCCTCTCTCACTCATCCACTACGGGACAACATGGGTTTCTCTCCCTCTCTCACTCCGGGACAACATGGGTTTCTCTCCCTTTCTCACTCATCCACTCTGGGACAACATGGGTTTCTCTCCCTCTCTCCCTCTCTCACTCCGGGACAACATGGGTTTCTCTCCCTCTCTCACTCCGGGACAACATGGGTTTATCTCCCTTTCTCACTCATCCACTCTGGGACAACATGGGTTTCTCTCCCTCTCTCACTCACCCACTCCGGGACAACATGGGTTTCTCTCCCTCTCTCACTCATCCACTCCGGGACAACATGGGTTTCTCTCCCTCTCTCACTCTGGGACAACATGGGTTTCTCTGCCTCTCTCACTCATCCACTCCGGGACAACATGGGTTTCTCTCCCTCTCTCACTCCGGGACAACATGGGTTTCTCTCCCTTTCTCACTCATCCACTCTGGGACAACATGGGTTTCTCTCCTCTCTCACTCATCCACTCTGGGACAACATGGGTTTCTCTCCCTCTCTCACTCATCCACTCTGGGACAACTTGGGTTTCTCTCTCTCAATCATCCACTACGGGACAACATGGGTTTCTCTCCCTCTCTCACTCATCCACTACGGGACAACATGGGTTTCTCTCCCTCTCTCACTCACCCACTCCGGGACAACATGGGTTTCTCTCCCTCCCTAATCTACTCCGGGACAACATGGGTTTCTCTCCCTCTCTCACTCATCCACTCTGGGACAACATGGGTTTCTCTCCCTCTCTCACTCATCCACCCGGGAACAACATGGGTATCTCTCCCTCTCTCACTCATCCACTCTGGGACAACAGGGTTTCTCTGCCTCTCTCACTCATCCACTACGGGACAACATGGGTTTCTCTCCCTCTCTCACTCATCCACTACGGGACAACATGGGTTTCTCTCCCTCTCTCACTCATCCACTCTGGGACAACATGGGTTTCTCTCCCTCTCTTACTCTGGGACAACATGGGTTTCTCTCCCTTTCTCAGTCACCCACGCTGGGACAACATGGGTTTCTCTCCCTCTCTCACTCATCCACTCTGGGACAACATGGGTTTCTCTCCCTCTCTCACTCATCCACTCCGGGACAACATGGGTTTCTCTCCCTCTCTCACTCTGGGACAACATGGGTTTCTCTGCCTCTCTCACTCATCCACTCCGGGACAACATGGGTTTCTCTCCCTCTCTCACTCCGGGACAACATGGGTTTCTCTCCCTCTCTCACTCATCCACTCTGGGACAACATGGGTTTCTCTCCCTCTCTCACTCTGGGACAACATGGGTTTCTCTCCCTTTCTCACTCATCCACTCTGGGACAACATGGGTTTCTCTCCCTTTCTCACTCATCCACTCTGGGACAACATGGGTTTCTCTCCCTCTCTCACTCATCCACTTTGGGACAACATGGGTTTCTCTCCCTCTCTCACTCATCGACTCTGGGACAACATGGGTTTCTCTCCCTCTCTCACTCATCCACTCCGGGATAACATGGGTTTCTCTCCCTCTCTCACTCATCCACTATGGGACAACATGGGTTTCTCTCCCTCTCTCACTCATCCACTCTGGGACAACATGGATTTCTCTCCCTCTCTCACTCATCCACTATGGGACAACATGGGTTTCTCTCCCTCTCTCACTCATCCACTCTGGGACAACATGGATTTCTCTCCCTCTCTCACTCATCCACTCTGGAACAACTTGGGTTTCTCTCCCTCCCTAATCCACTCAGGGACAACATGGGTTTCTCTCTCTCACTCATCCACTATGGGACAACATGGGTTTCTCTCCCTCACTCACTCATCCACTACAGGACAACATGGGTTTCTCTCCCTCTCTCTCACTCACCAACTCCGGGACAACATGGGTTTTCTCCCTCTCTCACTCACCCACTCCGGGAAAACATGGGTTTCTCTCCCTCTCTCACTCAACCACTATGGGACAACATGGGTTTCTCTCCCTCTCTCACTCATCAACTCTGGGACAACATGGGTTTCTCTCCCTCTCTCACTCACCCACTCTGGGACAACATTGGTTTCTCTCCCTCTCTCACTCTGGGACAACATGGGTTTCTCTCCCTCTCTCACTCACCCACTCCGGGACAACATGGGTTTCTCTCCCTCTCTCACTCCGGGACAATATAGGTTTCTCTCCCTCTCTCACTCATCCACTCCGGGACAACATGGGTACCTCTCCCTCTCTCACTCCGGGACAACATGGGTTTCTCTCCCTCTCTCACTCCAGGACAACATGGGTTTCTCTCCCTCTCTCACTCATCCACTCTGGGACAACATGGGTTTCTCTCCCTCTCTCACTCTGGGACAACATGGGTTTCTCTCCCTTTCTCAGTCACCCACGCTGGGACAACATGGGTTTCTCTCCCTCTCTCACTCATCCACTCCGGGACAACATGGGTTTCTCTCCCTCTCTCACTCATCCACTTTGGGACAACATGGGTTTCTCTCCCTCTCTCACTCATCCACTCTGGGACAACATGGGTTTCTCTCCCTCTCTCACTCATCCACTCTGGGACAACATGGGTTTCTCTCCCTCTCTCACTCATCCACTTTGGGACAACATGGGTTTCTCTCCCTCTCTCACTCATCGACTCTGGGACAACATGGGTTTCTCTCCCTCTCTCACTCTGGGACAACATGGGTTTCTCTCCCTCTCTCACTCATCCACTCTGGAACAACTTGGGTTTCTCTCCCTCCCTAATCCACTCAGGGACAACATGGGTTTCTCTCTCTCACTCATCCACTATGGGACAACATGGGTTTCTCTCCCTCACTCACTCACCAACTCCGGGACAACATGGGTTTTCTCCCTCTCTCACTCATCCACTCTGGGACAACATGGGTTTCTCTCCCTCTCTCACTCACCCACTCCGGGACAACATGGGTTTCTCTCCCTCTCTCACTCAACCACTATGGGACAACATGGGTTTCTCTCCCTCTCTCACTCATCCACTCCGGGACAACATGGGTTTCTCTTCCTCTCTCACTCAAGGACAACATGGGTTTCTCTCCCTCACTCACACTGGGACAACATGGGTTTCTCTCCCTCTCTCACTCATCCACTCCGGGACAACATGGGTACCTCTCCCTCTCTCACTCCGGGACAACATGGGTTTCTCTCCCTCTCTCACTCCGGGACAACATGGGTTTCTCTCCCTCTCTCACTCATCCACTCTGGGACAACATGGGTTTCTCTCCCTCTCTCACTCTGGGACAACATGGGTTTCTCTCCCTTTCTCACTCATCCACTCTGGGACAACATGGGTTTCTCTCCCTCTCTCACTCATCCACTTTGGGACAACATGGGTTTCTCTCCCTCTCTCACTATGGGACAACATGGGTACCTCTCCTTCTCTCACTCATCCACTACGGGACAACATGGGTTCCTCTCCCTCTCTCACTACGGGACAACATGGGTTCCTCTCCCTCTCTCACTCTGGGACAACATGGGTTTCTCTCCCTCTCTCACTCATCCACTCTGGGACAACATGGATTTCTCTCCCTCTCTCACTCATCCACTATGGGACAACATGGGTTTCTCTCCCTCTCTCACTCATCCACTACAGGACAACATGGGTTTCTCTCCCTCTCTCACTCATCCACTATGGGACAACATGGGTTTCTCTCCCTCTCTCACTCATCCACTCTGGGACAACATGGGTTTCTCTCCCTCTCTCACTCACCCACTCTGGGACAACATGGGTTTCTCTCCCTCTCTCACTCTGGGACAACATGGGTTTCTCTCCCTCTCTCACTCACCCACTCCGGGACAACATGGGTTTCTCTCCCTCTCTCACTCCGGGACAACATAGGTTTCTCTCCCTCTCTCACTCATCCACTCCGGGACAACATGGGTACCTCTCCCTCTCTCACTCCGGGACAACATGGGTTTCTCTCCCTCTCTCACTCCGGGACAACATGGGTTTCTCTCCCTCTCTCACTCATCCACTCTGGGACAACATGGGTTTCTCTCCCTCTCTCACTCTGGGACAACATGGGTTTCTCTCCCTTTCTCACTCATCCACTCTGGGACAACATGGGTTTCTCTCCCTCTCTCACTCATCCACTCTGGGACAACATGGGTTTCTCTCCCTCTCTCACTCTGGGACAACATGGGTTTCTCTCCCTCTCTCACTCATCGACTCTGGGACAACATGGGTTTCTCTCCCTCTCTCACTCATCCACTCCGGGATAACATGGGTTTCTCTCCCTCTCTCACTCATCCACTCTGGGACAACATGGGTTTCTCTCCCTCTCTCACTCATCCACTCCGGGATAACATGGGTTTCTCTCCCTCTCTCACTCATCCACTCTGGGACAACATGGGTTTCTCTCCCTCTCTCACTCATCCACTCCGGGACAACATGGGTTTCTCTCCCCCTCACACACACAATCAAGCACACACTCTTACTATCTCAATCACAGACAGAGGCAACATGTTTCTCACTCTAATATACTAGACTCCAAACCTTCTCTCTGTAAAGAACTAGACTCCAAACCTTCTCTCTGTAAAGAACTAGACTCCAAACCTTCTCTCTGTAAAGAACTAGACTCCAAACCCTCTCTGTAAAGAACTAGACTCCAAAACCTGTAAAGAACTAAACTGAAGTGTAATAGATAAGTAAATTAGATTTTATAGGAATAAAATGAGTGCCAGGGAGAGATAAGAGAGGAGAGGAAATATCTTCCCCCAAGTTAAATAAATAAATAAATACGTGTTGCGTTGAGATATTTTTTTATCCTCGTTATCTTGAGTAGAGATGAACACTAACTGAGGCAGGACAGATCACAGATAGACTGGACTCAACTACCAACCACATCTCTATTTATAAACAGACCTGTGTGTGTGTGTGTGTGTGCATTGTTTTCGTTAGGACACACTCCACCAGCATTAGGTCCAATCCTAGAGGGTGTGGAGGATCAGATATGGGTTGTTTTCGGACGAACGGGCAGGCGGAAGGTGACTGTTGTCACGGTAACACCCCCAGATAAATGGGTCAGACAGCAGGAAGCAGAGTTGATGTTGACAGAAAGACACACGTAGGTTAGTTGGTTCAACAGTATCATGAACACACACACACACACACACTCAGAAATAGCGCTGGGCGATATATTAAATCAAATGTACAGTATCAGTTAAACTTTTGGACACACCTACTCATT
Source organism: Oncorhynchus tshawytscha (assembly GCF_018296145.1). NCBI lineage: Eukaryota > Metazoa > Chordata > Actinopteri > Salmoniformes > Salmonidae > Oncorhynchus > Oncorhynchus tshawytscha. The sequence goes on along the minus strand of NC_056443.1, from coordinate 40,966,369 downwards.
CAAGGGTTTTTCTTTATTTTTACTATTTTCTACATTGTAGAATAATAGTGAATACATTAAAACTATGAAATAACACATGTGGAATCATGTAGTGACCAAAATAGTGTTACATATTTTAGATTCTTCAAAGTAGCCACCCTTTGCCTTGATGACAGCTTTGCACACTCTTGACATTCTCTCAACCAGCTTCACCTGGAATGCTTTTCCAACAGTCTTGAAGGAGTTCCCACATATACTGAGCACTTGTCTGCTTTTTCTTCACTCAGCGGTCCAACTCATCCCAAACCATCTCATTTGGATTTAGGTCGAGGTCATTTGAAAAACAAATGATAGTCCCACTAAGCACAAACCGGATGTGATGGAGTATCGCTGCAGAATGCTGTTGTAGCCATGCTGGTTAAGTGTGCCTTGAATTCTATATCAATCACAGACAGTGTCACCAGCAAAGCACCCCCACACCATCACACCTCCTCCTCCATGCTTCACGGTGGGAACCACACATGCGGAGATCATTTGTTCACCTACTCTGCGTCTCACAAAGACACGGCGTTTGGAACCAAAAATCTCAAATTTGGAATCGTCAGACTAAAGGACAGATTTCCACCGGTCTAATGTCCATTGCTCTTATTTCTTGGTCCAAGCAAGTATGTTCTTATTGGAGTCCTTTAGTTGTGGTTTATTTTATTTATTATTATTCATTTATTTGGGCTGCAATTTGTGAGGCTGGTAACTCTAATGAACTTATCATCTGCAGTAGAGGTAATTCTGGGTCTTCCTCTCCTGTGGCGGTCCTCATGAGAGACAAATGCGCTTGATAGTTTTTTGCGACTGCACTTTAAAAGTTCTTGACATTTTCTGCATGTCTTGTTGTTTCTCTTTGCTTATTTGAGCTGTTCATGTCATTATATGGACTTGGTCTTTTACCAAATAGGGCTATCTTCTGTACACCAACCCAACTGGTTGTGTCAAACGTATTAAAAAGGGACACCTGTTATTTGAAATGCATTCCAGGTGACTAACTCATGAAGCTGGTTGAGAGAATGCCAAGAGTGTACAAAGCTGATATCAAGGCAAAGGGTGGCTACTTTGAAGAATTTAAAATAGTATTTTGATTTGTTAAAAAAAAATCATTGGTTAATACATGATTCCATATGTGTTATTTCATAGTGTTGATGTCTTCACTGTTATTCTACAATGTAGAGAACAGTAAAATAAAGAGAAACCCTGGAATGAGTAGGTGACGTTTGACTGTCACTCTTATGTTTAGAGCACAATGCTCTAAATGCCCATATAGAGAGTATAAAGGTATTTATTTTATGACACCAAGCCCCTCCTCCTTCTGTGCTGTGGTCACTGTGTACCTTCTCACTCCACAGACACCAAGCCCCTCCTCCTTCTGTGCTGTGGTCACTGTGTACCTTCTCACTCCACAGACACCAAGCCCCTCCTCCTTCTGTGCTGTGGTCACTGTGTACCTTCTCACTCCACAGACACCAAGCCCCTCCTCCTTCTGTGCTGTGGTCACTGTGTACCTTCTCACTCCACAGACACCAAGCCCCTCCTCCTTCTGTGCTGTGGTCACTGTGTACCTTCTCACTCCACAGACACCAAGCCCCTCCTCCTTCTGTGCTGTGGTCACTGTGTAACTTCTCACTCCACAGACACCAAGCCCCTCCTCCTTCTGTGCTGTGGTCACTGTGTACCTTCTCACTCCACAGACACCAAGCCCCTCCTCCTTCTGTGCTGTGGTCACTGTGTACCTTCTCACTCCACAGACACCAAGCCCCTCCTCCTTCTGTGCTGTGGTCACTGTGTACCTTCTCACTCCACAGACACAACTCGCTATTTATATTTGAGGTTTGGTCCGACACAAAATCTGTCATATGGAAACACAACGAGACATTATTTACTGTGATAGAGAACTTAGCCGTTGTAACAAGTCTCTTTTTATGTCTCAACTCTCAAAAATGCTGAACAGAATAGACTCGACTAAGACGGGAGAATCAACGAACCTGATGGTGGAAAATGTTTGTCGCCACGTACCGCTAGCAGCATGTTAGCCGTCTAGTCCCTGTTTTAGAAATGAGCAACGAGACAAATACATATTCATATAAGAAAGTAGCATCTTATCCAGGAAAATGCTACGTTTCTATCTACTCGTTCTCATTCTGAGAAAGTAGCATCTTATCCAGGAAAGCCGCTTGATTTCAACATCTACATCTACATCAAAGTCAACAGACTTGACAGAGAGGTGTGTTCATAACAGTTTAACTGTCCTACCTTGTTAGGAAGCAAATCGATCCAAGTTAAATATAAAGACCAGCAGGCTTCTCACTGACAGTGGACTTCTGCTTGAGAGATTGTTAATGAGACCCGTGGTAATGTTCTAGAATGCCGTGGTAATGTTATAGAATGCCGTGGTAATGTTATAGAATGCCGTGGTAATGTTATAGAATGCCGTGGTAATGTTATAGAATGCCGTGGTAATGTTATAGAATGCCGTGGTAATGTTTTAGAATGCCGTGGTAATGTTATAGAATGCCGTGGTAATGTTCTAGAATGCCGTGGTAATGTTTTAGAATGCCGTGGTAATGTTTTAGAATGCCTGCTACCAGAAGTCGGTCATCGTTAGTTAATGTGCATTATTCATGGTTCTGGTTATATTTGGAACAAAAATGACATCTTCATAGACAGACTTGAAAGTCAGATGAGTTATTATTGCATAAAAGCAGGTTAAACTATTTTGATAAAATAATAAAATAATTGGTGAGTCTTATTAAGGTTGAAAGCTTACATTTGATCCTTGGTACAATTTTACAAGCAAAAAACAATTTTGATAAAATAATATTTATTTATTTTATTTCCATATTTATATTATTAGTTTTCTGCTTGTGAAAGGCTTATATTTGGTATAATTTTTAGAGTGTATTGAACTTTAAACTTATTTAGAGAACAAAAAAATATATTGTGATTCAGCGATAACTTTTTTTTTTTTAAACGAGATGTGATTTTTAGGCCATATCGCTCAGCCCTACTCACAAGCACACAGCAGAGTAGAGCTAACAGTGTCCTCTCCCCTGTTTGGCTCGGTGCCTCATCCTCATCTACTGACCTCAAGCTGCAAAGATAAGAGATGATGAGTGAGAGAAGAGACACGAGGGTGAAACCGCTCTAGAGAACACCTCATTCCCCTAAACCTAGAGAGGGGGATAGAGAGGGAGAGAGAGGGGGAGAGGGAGAGAGAGAGGGGGAAGGAGAGAGAGGGAGAGAGAGAGGGGGAGGAGAGAGAGGGAGAGAGAGAGGGGGAGGAGAGAGAGGGAGAGAGAGAGGGGGATAGAGAGAGAGGGAGAGAGAGAGAGAGGGAGAGAGAGGGAGAGAGAGGGGGAGGAGAGAGAGGGAGAGAGAGGGGGATAGAGAGAGAGGGAGAGAGAGGGGGAGGAGAGAGAGGGAGAGAGAGGGGGATAGAGAGAGAGGGAGAGAGAGGGGGAAGGAGAGAGAGGGAGAGAGAGAGGGGGATAGAGAGAGGGAGAGAGAGAGGGGGATAGAGGGAGGGAGAGAGAGGGGGAAGGAGAGAGAGGGAGAGAGAGAGGGGGATAGAGAGAGAGGGAGAGAGAGGGGGAAGGAGAGAGAGGGAGAGAGAGAGGGGGATAGAGAGAGAGGGAGAGAGAGGGGGAAGGAGAGAGAGGGAGCGAGAGAGGGGATAGAGAGAGGGAGAGAGAGGGGGATAGAGAGAGGGAGAGAAAGAGGGGGATAGAGAGAGGGAGAGAGAGGGAGAGAGAAGGAGAGAGAGCGGGAGAGAGAGGGGGATAGAGAGAGGGAGAGAGAGGGAGAGAGAGAGGGAAGGAGAGAGAGGGAGAGAGAGGGGGAGAGAGAGAGGGAAGGAGAGAGAGGGAGAGAGAGGGGGAGAGAGAGAGGGAGAGAGAGGGGGAGAGAGAAGGAGAGAGAGAGGGAGAGAGAGGGGGAGGAGAGAGGGGGAGAGAGAGGGAGAGAGAGAGGGAGAGAGGGGGATAGAGAGAGGGAGAGAGAGGTGGAGAGAGAGAGGGAGAGAGAGGGAGAGAGAGAGGGAGCTAGGAAAAACTAGTGCAACAGAACCAAAATAGAGCAAAATAAAACCAGAGAGATTGAGGAGTGGAAACTCTAAACTAGACATCAGGGTGTTGAAGGGTCTCTTATTCTATATCACTCGCTCTCCTATCCCTCTGAAACAAGCCCCCCAAGCCCTGCGTGAGGGGGGGTGAGGGGGGTGAGAGAGAACTGGCTAAAGCTCACTGTACGCTGGCTGACCTCATGGTGCTTAACAGCCAAAACCAACCCAGGTGAAAATGACTGAGAAAAGAGAGAGAACGAACGAGGGGGTGAGGAGAGGACGGGGTAGGAGGTGACCAGGGCCCAAATCCACAAAGCGTCTCAGAGTAGAACACGTGTCCTAAGTGCTGAGAAGAGACATTTTACTCCTCTACTCTTATGGGTAGAAATACCAGCTTAGCATGAAACCTCTTTAGTCATAAGAGTCCTACTTAGTCGACAGATATTTAGGAGACCTCATGAGTTGTCCTAACCAGTTCAGAGTTCCCAGCAGGTGTGTTGACATAGAAAAAGTAGTCAGTGGTTGTTGAATGTTTTGATATTTCTATATACGTTATACCGGGGTATTTGGAAGAAAAAAACCAACATGGTTTCTTAGGAAGTTTTTACAATAAATTTGAATATTTGTAGTTATTTTAAGTAAATACTTGCAAGTCAACTTCGGAGACGAAGCCGATTCACCTGTCACATTATTTTTTAAATTATGAAACGTACCATAGTTCCCCAGAACAGTTGAGCCAGTCACGGGTTAGTTTTGTAAATATCACAATGCTAGAAAGCAGGAGCAGGTGAATCCACGGTGTTCTGTATCTATCGGAGAGTCACCAAAAATGACGTTCAGTAGCTCCTATCTACGATTGATTAACTTTGAGCAGGATATGATGGACTGCCGTTTCTCTTTGCTTATTTGAGCTGTACTTGCCATAATATGGACTTGGTCTTTTACCAAATAGGGATATCTTCTGTTTACCACCCCCCCCACCTTGTCACAACACAACTGATTGGCTCAAACGCATTAAGAAGGAAAGAAATGCCACAAATGAACTTTTAACAAGGCACACCTTTTAATTGAAATGCATTCCAGGTGACTACCTCATGAAGCTGGTTGAGAGAATGCCAACAGTGTGCAAAGCTGTTATCAAGGCAAAGGGTGGCTACTTTGAAGTATCTAAAATATATCATATATATTTAGGGAAAACTAAAAGGTATACTAAAGGGGAAACAAAAAAGGGGAATCTATAAGGGAAACTAAAGGGGAATCTAAATGGTAATCTAAATGGGAATCTAAATGGGAATCTAAATGGTAATCTAAATGGTAATCTAAATGAGAATCTCAATGGGAATATAAATGGGAATCTAAATGGGAATCTCAATGGGAATCTAAATGAGAAACTCAATGGGAATCTAAATGGGAAACTCAATGGGAATCTAAATGGTAATCTAAATGGTAATCTAAATGGAAATCTAAATGAGAATCTCAATGGGAATCTAAATGGTAATCTAAATGGTAATCTAAATGGGAATCTAAATGAGAATCTCAATGGGAATCTAAATGAGAAACTCAATGGGAATCTAAATGGTAATCTAAATGGGAATCTAAATGGGAATCTCAATGGGAATCTAAATGGGAATCTAAATGGGAATCTCAATGGGAATCTAAATGGGAATCTAAATGGGAAACTCAATGGGAATCTAAATGGTAATCTAAATGGGAATCTAAATGGGAATCTAAATGAGAATCTCAATGGGAATCTAAATGAGAAACTCAATGGGAATCTAAATGGGAATCTAAATGGGAATCTAAATGAGAATCTAAATGGGAATCTAAATGGGAATCTAAATGAGAAACTCAATGGGAATCTAAATGGGAATCTAAATGAGAAACTCAATGGGAATCTAAATGGGAATCTAAATGGGAATCTAAATGATAATCTAAATGGGAATCTAAATGAGAAACTCAATGGGAATCTAAATGGGAATCTAAATGAGAATCTCAATGAGAAACTCAATGGGAATCTAAATGGGAAACTCAATGGGAATCTAAATGGTAATCTAAATGGGAATCTAAATGAGACACTCAATGGGAATCTAAATGGTAATCTAAAGGGGAATCTAAATGGTAATCTAAATGGGAATCTAAAGTGGAATCCAAACTAAAGAGGAATCGAAAGGGGAATCGAAAGGGGAATCGAAGGGGGAATCCAAAGGGGAATCCAAAGAGGAATCGAAAGGGGAATCGAAAGAGGAATCCAAAGGGGAATCTAAATGGGAATCTAAATGGGAATCTAAATGGGAATCTAAATGGGAATCTAAATGAGAATCTCAATGGGAATCTAAATGAGAAACTCAATGGGAATCTAAATGGGAATCTAAATGGTAATCTAAATGGGAATCTAAATGAGAATCTCAATGGGAATCTAAATGGGAATCTAAATGGGAAACTCAATGGGAATCTAAATGGGAATCTAAATGGGAATCTAAATGAGAATCTAAATGGGAATCTAAATGAGAAACTCGATGGGAATCTAAATGGGAATCTAAATGGGAATCTAAATGATAATCTAAATGGTAATCTAAATGGGAATCTAAATGAGAAACTCAATGGGAATCTAAATGGGAATCTAAATGGGAATCTAAATGGTAATCTAAAGGGGAATCTAAATGGTAATCTAAATGGGAATCTAAAGTGGAATCCAAACTAAAGAGGAATCGAAAGGGGAATCGAAAGAGGAATCCAAAGGGGAATCTAAATGGGAATCTAAATGAGAAACTAAATGGGCATCTAAATGGGAATCTAAATGGGAATCTAAATGAGAATCTCAATGGGAATCTAAATGAGAAACTCAATGGGAATCTAAATGGGAATCTAAATGGTAATCTAAATGGGAATCTAAATGAGAATCTCAATGGGAATCTAAATGGGAATCTAAATGGGAAACTCAATGGGAATCTAAATGGGAATCTAAATGGGAATCTAAATGAGAATCTAAATGGGAATCTAAATGAGAAACTCAATGGGAATCTAAATGGGAATCTAAATGGGAATCTAAATGATAATCTAAATGGTAATCTAAATGGGAATCTAAATGAGAAACTCAATGGGAATCTAAATGGGAATCTAAATGGGAATCTAAATGGTAATCTAAAGGGGAATCTAAATGGTAATCTAAATGGGAATCTAAAGTGGAATCCAAACTAAAGAGGAATCGAAAGGGGAATCGAAAGGGGAATCGAAAGAGGAATCGAAAGAGGAATCGAAAGAGGAATCGAAAGGGGAATCCAAAGGGGAATCTAAATGAGAATCTAAATGGTAATCTAAATGGGAATCTAAATGAGAAACTCAATGGGAATCTAAATGGGAATCTAAATGGGAATCTAAATGATAATCTAAATGGTAATCTAAATGGGAATCTAAATGGGAATCTAAATGAGAATCTAAATGGTAATCTAAATGGGAATCTAAATGAGAAACTCAATGGGAATCTAAATGGGAATCTAAATGGGAATCTAAATGATAATCTAAATGGTAATCTAAATGGGAATCTAAATGAGAAACTCAATGGGAATCTAAATGGGAATCTAAATGAGAAACTCAATGGGAATCTAAATGGGAATCTAAATGGGAATCTAAATGATAATCTAAATGGTAATCTAAATGGGAATCTAAATGAGAAACTCAATGGGAATCTAAATGGGAATCTAAATGAGAATCTCAATGGGAATCTAAATGAGAAACTCAATGGGAATCTAAATGAGAATCTCAATGGGAATCTAAATGAGACACTCAATGGGAATCTAAATGGGAATCTAAATGGGAATCTAAATGGTAATCTAAAGGGGAATCTAAATGGTAATCTAAATGGGAATCTAAAGTGGAATCCAAACTAAAGAGGAATCGAAAGGGGAATCGAAAGGGGAATCGAAGGGGGAATCCAAAGGGGAATCCAAAGAGGAATCGAAAGTGGAATCGAAAGAGGAATCCAAAGGGGAATCTAAATGGGAATCTAAATGAGAAACTAAATGGGAATCTAAATGGGAATCTAAATGAGAATCTCAATGGGAATCTAAATGAGAAACTCAATGGGAATCTAAATGGGAATCTAAATGGTAATCTAAATGGGAATCTAAATGAGAATCTCAATGGGAATCTAAATGGGAATCTAAATGGGAAACTCAATGGGAATCTAAATGGGAATCTAAATGGGAATCTAAATGGGAATCTAAATGAGAATCTAAATGGTAATCTAAATGGGAATCTAAATGAGAAACTCAATGGGAATCTAAATGGGAATCTAAATGGGAATCTAAATTAGAAACTCAATGGGAATCTAAATGGGAATCTAAATGAGAAACTCAATGGGAATCTAAATGGGAATCTAAATGGGAATCTAAATGATAATCTAAATGGTAATCTAAATGGGAATCTAAATGAGAAACTCAATGGGAATCTAAATGGGAATCTAAATGAGAATCTCAATGAGAAACTCAATGGGAATCTAAATGGGAAACTCAATGGGAATCTAAATGGTAATCTAAATGGGAATCTAAATGAGACACTCAATGGGAATCTAAATGGGAATCTAAATGGTAATCTAAAGGGGAATCTAAATGGTAATCTAAATGGTAATCTAAAGTGGAATCCAAACTAAAGAGGAATCGAAAGGGGAATCGAAAGGGGAATCGAAGGGGGAATCCAAAGGGGAATCCAAAGAGGAATCGAAAGGGGAATCGAAAGAGGAATCCAAAGGGGAATCTAAATGGGAATCTAAATGAGAAACTAAATGGGAATCTAAATGGGAATCTAAATGGGAATCTAAATGAGAATCTCAATGGGAATCTAAATGAGAAACTCAATGGGAATCTAAATGGGAATCTAAATGGTAATCTAAATGGGAATCTAAATGAGAATCTCAATGGGAATCTAAATGGGAATCTAAATGGGAAACTCAATGGGAATCTAAATGGGAATCTAAATGGGAATATAAATGGGAATCTAAATGAGAATCTAAATGGTAATCTAAATGGGAATCTAAATGAGAAACTCAATGGGAATCTAAATGGGAATCTAAATGGGAATCTAAATGATAATCTAAATGGTAATCTAAATGGGAATCTAAATGAGAAACTCAATGGGAATCTAAATGGGAATCTAAATGGGAATCTAAATGGTAATCTAAAGGGGAATCTAAATGGTAATCTAAATGGGAATCTAAAGTGGAATCCAAACTAAAGAGGAATCGAAAGGGGAATCGAAAGAGGAATCGAAAGTGGAATCGAAAGAGGAATCCAAAGGGGAATCTAAATGAGAATCTAAATGGTAATCTAAATGGGAATCTAAATGAGAAACTCAATGGGAATCTAAATGGGAATCTAAATGGGAATCTAAATGATAATCTAAATGGTAATCTAAATGGGAATCTAAATGGGAATCTAAATGAGAATCTAAATGGTAATCTAAATGGGAATCTAAATGAGAAACTCAATGGGAATCTAAATGGGAATCTAAATGGGAATCTAAATGATAATCTAAATGGTAATCTAAATGGGAATCTAAATGAGAAACTCAATGGGAATCTAAATGGGAATCTAAATGAGAAACTCAATGGGAATCTAAATGGGAATCTAAATGGGAATCTAAATGATAATCTAAATGGTAATCTAAATGGGAATCTAAATGAGAAACTCAATGGGAATCTAAATGGGAATCTAAATGAGAATCTCAATGGGAATCTAAATGAGAAACTCAATGGGAATCTAAATGGGAAACTCAATGGGAATCTAAATGGGAATCTAAATGGGAATCTAAATGAGAATCTCAATGGGAATCTAAATGAGACACTCAATGGGAATCTAAATGGGAATCTAAATGGGAATCTAAATGGTAATCTAAAGGGGAATCTAAATGGTAATCTAAATGGGAATCTAAAGTGGAATCCAAACTAAAGAGGAATCGAAAGGGGAATCGAAAGGGGAATCGAAGGGGGAATCCAAAGAGGAATCGAAAGGGGAATCGAAAGAGGAATCCAAAGGGGAATCTAAATGGGAATCTAAATGGGAATCTAAATGAGAAACTAAATGGGAATCTAAATGGGAATCTAAATGAGAATCTCAATGGGAATCTAAATGAGAAACTCAATGGGAATCTAAATGGGAATCTAAATGGTAATCTAAATGGGAATCTAAATGAGAATCTCAATGGGAATCTAAATGGGAATCTAAATGGGAAACTCAATGGGAATCTAAATGGGAATCTAAATGGGAATCTAAATGGGAATCTAAATGGGAATCTAAATGGGAATCTAAATGGTAATCTAAATGAGAAACTCAATGGGAATCTAAATGGGAATCTAAATGAGAATCTCAATGGGAATCTAAATGGGAAACTCAATGGGAATCTAAATGAGACACTCAATGGGAATCTAAATGGGAATCTAAATGAGAATCTAAAGGGGAATCTAAATGGTAATCTAAATGGGAATCTAAATGGGAATCTAAATGATAATCTAAATGGTAATCTAAATGGGAATCTAAATGAGAAACTCAATGGGAATCTAAATGGGAATCTAAATGGGAATCTAAATGGTAATCTAAAGGGGAATCTAAATGGGAATCTAAATGGGAATCTAAATGAGAATCTAAATGGTAATCTAAATGGGAATCTAAATGAGAAACTCAATGGGAATCTAAATGGGAATCTAAATGGGAATCTAAATGATAATCTAAATGGTAATCTAAATGGGAATCTAAATGAGAAACTCAATGGGAATCTAAATGGGAATCTAAATGAGACACTCAATGGGAATCTAAATGGGAATCTAAATGAGAATCTAAAGGGGAATCTAAATGGTAATCTAAATGGGAATCTAAATGGGAATCTAAATGATAATCTAAATGGTAATCTAAATGGGAATCTAAATGAGAAACTCAATGGGAATCTAAATGGGAATCTAAATGGGAATCTAAATGGTAATCTAAAGGGGAATCTAAATGGGAATCTAAATGGGAATCTAAAGTGGAATCCAAACTAAAGAGGAATCGAAAGGGGAATCGAAAGGGGAATCGAAAGAGGAATCGAAAGAGGAATCGAAAGGGGAATCCAAAGGGAATCTAAATGAGAATCTAAATGGTAATCTAAATGGGAATCTAAATGAGAAACTCAATGGGAATCTAAATGGGAATCTAAATGGGAATCTAAATGATAATCTAAATGGTAATCTAAATGGGAATCTAAATGGGAATCTAAATGAGAATCTAAATGGTAATCTAAATGGGAATCTAAATGAGAAACTCAATGGGAATCTAAATGGGAATCTAAATGGGAATCTAAATGATAATCTAAATGGTAATCTAAATGGGAATCTAAATGAGAAACTCAATGGGAATCTAAATGGGAATCTAAATGAGAAACTCAATGGGAATCTAAATGGGAATCTAAATGGGAATCTAAATGATAATCTAAATGGGAATCTAAATGGGAATCTAAATGAGAAACTCAATGGGAATCTAAATGGGAATCTAAATGAGAATCTCAATGGGAATCTAAATGAGAAACTCAATGGGAATCTAAATGAGAATCTCAATGGGAATCTAAATGAGACACTCAATGGGAATCTAAATGGGAATCTAAATGGGAATCTAAATGGTAATCTAAAGGGGAATCTAAATGGTAATCTAAATGGGAATCTAAAGTGGAATCCAAACTAAAGAGGAATCGAAAGGGGAATCGAAAGGGGAATCGAAGGGGAATCGAAAGGGGAATCCAAAGAGGAATCGAAAGGGGAATCGAAAGAGGAATCCAAAGGGAATCTAAATGGGAATCTAAATGAGAAACTAAATGGGAATCTAAATGGGAATCTAAATGAGAATCTCAATGGGAATCTAAATGAGAAACTCAATGGGAATCTAAATGGGAATCTAAATGGTAATCTAAATGGGAATCTAAATGAGAATCTCAATGGGAATCTAAATGGGAATCTAAATGGGAAACTCAATGGGAATCTAAATGGGAATCTAAATGGGAATCTAAATGGGAATCTAAATGAGAATCTAAATGGTAATCTAAATGGGAATCTAAATGAGAAACTCAATGGGAATCTAAATGGGAATCTAAATGGGAATCTAAATTAGAAACTCAATGGGAATCTAAATGGGAATCTAAATGAGAAACTCAATGGGAATCTAAATGGGAATCTAAATGGGAATCTAAATGATAATCTAAATGGTAATCTAAATGGGAATCTAAATGAGAAACTCAATGGGAATCTAAATGGGAATCTAAATGAGAATCTCAATGAGAAACTCAATGGGAATCTAAATGGGAAACTCAATGGGAATCTAAATGGTAATCTAAATGGGAATCTAAATGAGACACTCAATGGGAATCTAAATGGGAATCTAAATGGGAATCTAAATGGTAATCTAAAGGGGAATCTAAATGGTAATCTAAATGGGAATCTAAAGTGGAATCCAAACTAAAGAGGAATCGAAAGGGGAATCCAAAGAGGAATCGAAAGGGGAATCGAAAGAGGAATCCAAAGGGGAATCTAAATGGGAATCTAAATGAGAAACTAAATGGGAATCTAAATGGGAATCTAAATGGGAATCTAAATGAGAATCTCAATGGGAATCTAAATGAGAAACTCAATGGGAATCTAAATGGGAATCTAAATGGTAATCTAAATGGGAATCTAAATGAGAATCTCAATGGGAATCTAAATGGGAATCTAAATGGGAAACTCAATGGGAATCTAAATGGGAATCTAAATGGGAATATAAATGGGAATCTAAATGAGAATCTAAATGGTAATCTAAATGGGAATCTAAATGAGAAACTCAATGGGAATCTAAATGGGAATCTAAATGGGAATCTAAATGATAATCTAAATGGTAATCTAAATGGGAATCTAAATGAGAAACTCAATGGGAATCTAAATGGGAATCTAAATGGGAATCTAAATGGTAATCTAAAGGGGAATCTAAATGGTAATCTAAATGGGAATCTAAAGTGGAATCCAAACTAAAGAGGAATCGAAAGGGGAATCGAAAGAGGAATCGAAAGTGGAATCGAAAGTGGAATCGAAAGAGGAATCGAAAGTGGAATCCAAAGGGAATCTAAATGAGAATCTAAATGGTAATCTAAATGGGAATCTAAATGAGAAACTCAATGGGAATCTAAATGGGAATCTAAATGGGAATCTAAATGATAATCTAAATGGTAATCTAAATGGGAATCTAAATGGGAATCTAAATGAGAATCTAAATGGTAATCTAAATGGGAATCTAAATGAGAAACTCAATGGGAATCTAAATGGGAATCTAAATGGGAATCTAAATGATAATCTAAATGGTAATCTAAATGGGAATCTAAATGAGAAACTCAATGGGAATCTAAATGGGAATCTAAATGAGAAACTCAATGGGAATCTAAATGGGAATCTAAATGGGAATCTAAATGATAATCTAAATGGGAATCTAAATGGGAATCTAAATGAGAAACTCAATGGGAATCTAAATGGGAATCTAAATGAGAATCTCAATGGGAATCTAAATGAGAAACTCAATGGGAATCTAAATGGGAAACTCAATGGGAATCTAAATGGTAATCTAAATGGGAATCTAAATGAGAATCTCAATGGGAATCTAAATGAGACACTCAATGGGAATCTAAATGGGAATCTAAATGGGAATCTAAATGGTAATCTAAAGGGGAATCTAAATGGTAATCTAAATGGGAATCTAAAGTGGAATCCAAACTAAAGAGGAATCGAAAGGGGAATCGAAGGGGAATCCAAAGGGAATCAAAGAGGAATCGAAAGGGGAATCGAAAGAGGAATCCAAAGGGAATCTAAATGGGAATCTAAATGGGAATCTAAATGGGAATCTAAATGGGAATCTAAATGAGAATCTCAATGGGAATCTAAATGAGAAACTCAATGGGAATCTAAATGGGAATCTAAATGGTAATCTAAATGGGAATCTAAATGAGAATCTCAATGGGAATCTAAATGGGAATCTAAATGGGAAACTCAATGGGAATCTAAATGGGAATCTAAATGGGAATCTAAATGGGAATCTAAATGAGAATCTAAATGGTAATCTAAATGGGAATCTAAATGAGAAACTCAATGGGAATCTAAATGGGAATCTAAATGGGAATCTAAATGGGAATCTAAATGGGAATCTAAATGGGAAACTCAATGGGAATCTAAATGGGAATCTAAATGAGAATCTCAATGGGAATCTAAATGGTAATCTAAATGGGAATCTAAATGGGAATCTAAATGATAATCTAAATGGTAATCTAAATGGGAATCTAAATGAGAAACTCAATGGGAATCTAAATGGGAATCTAAATGGGAATCTAAATGGTAATCTAAAGGGAATCTAAATGGGAATCTAAATGGGAATCTAAATGAGAATCTAAATGGTAATCTAAATGGGAATCTAAATGAGAAACTCAATGGGAATCTAAATGGGAATCTAAATGGGAATCTAAATGATAATCTAAATGGTAATCTAAATGGGAATCTAAATGAGAAACTCAATGGGAATCTAAATGGGAATCTAAATGAGACACTCAATGGGAATCTAAATGGGAATCTAAATGAGAATCTAAAGGGGAATCTAAATGGTAATCTAAATGGGAATCTAAATGGGAATCTAAATGATAATCTAAATGGTAATCTAAATGGGAATCTAAATGAGAAACTCAATGGGAATCTAAATGGGAATCTAAATGAGAATCTAAAGGGAATCTAAATGGTAATCTAAATGGGAATCTAAATGGGAATCTAAATGATAATCTAAATGGTAATCTAAATGGGAATCTAAATGAGAAACTCAATGGGAATCTAAATGGGAATCTAAATGGGAATCTAAATGGTAATCTAAAGGGAATCTAAATGGGAATCTAAATGGGAATCTAAATGAGAATCTAAATGGTAATCTAAATGGGAATCTAAATGAGAAACTCAATGGGAATCTAAATGGGAATCTAAATGGGAATCTAAATGATAATCTAAATGGTAATCTAAATGGGAATCTAAATGAGAAACTCAATGGGAATCTAAATGGGAATCTAAATGAGACACTCAATGGGAATCTAAATGGGAATCTAAATGAGAATCTAAAGGGGAATCTAAATGGTAATCTAAATGGGAATCTAAATGGGAATCTAAATGATAATCTAAATGGTAATCTAAATGGGAATCTAAATGAGAAACTCAATGGGAATCTAAATGGGAATCTAAATGGGAATCTAAATGGTAATCTAAAGGGGAATCTAAATGGGAATCTAAATGGGAATCTAAATGAGAATCTAAATGGTAATCTAAATGGGAATCTAAATGGGAATCTAAATGGGAATCTAAAGTGGAATCCAAACTAAAGAGGAATCGAAAGGGGAATCGAAAGGGGAATCGAAAGAGGAATCGAAAGAGGAATCGAAAGGGGAATCCAAAGGGGAATCTAAATGAGAATCTAAATGGTAATCTAAATGGGAATCTAAATGGTAATCTAAATGGGAATCTAAATGGGAATCTAAATGAGAATCTAAATGGTAATCTAAATGGGAATCTAAATGAGAAACTCAATGGGAATCTAAATGGGAATCTAAATGGGAATCTAAATGATAATCTAAATGGTAATCTAAATGGGAATCTAAATGAGAAACTCAATGGGAATCTAAATGGGAATCTAAATGAGTAACTCAATGGGAATCTAAATGGGAATCTAAATGGTAATCTAAATGGGAATCTAAATGAGAATCTCAATGGGAATCTAAATGAGACACTCAATGGGAATCTAAATGGGAATCTAAATGGGAATCTAAATGGTAATCTAAAGGGGAATCTAAATGGTAATCTAAATGGGAATCTAAAGTGGAATCCAAACTAAAGAGGAATCGAAAGGGGAATCGAAAGGGGAATCGAAGGGGGAATCCAAAGGGGAATCCAAAGAGGAATCGAAAGGGGAATCGAAAGAGGAATCCAAAGGGGAATCTAAATGGGAATCTAAATGAGAAACTAAATGGGAATCTAAATGGGAATCTAAATGAGAATCTAAATGGTAATCTAAATGGGAATCTCAATGGGAATCTAAATGGAAATCTAAATGGGAATCTAAATGGGAATCTAAATGGTAATCTAAATGGTAATCTAAATGGGAATCTAAATGAGAAACTCAATGGGAATCTAAATGGGAATCTAAATGAGAATCTCAATGGGAATCTAAATGGGAAACTCAATGGGAATCTAAATGAGACACTCAATGGGAATCTAAATGGGAATCTAAATGGTAATCTAAAGGGGAATCTAAATGGTAATCTAAATGGGAATCTAAAGTGGAATCCAAACTAAAGAGGAATCGAAAGGGGAATCGAAAGGGGAATCCAAAGGGGAATCCAAAGGGGAATCCAAAGGGGAATCCAAAGGGGAATCCAAAGGGGAATCGAAAGGGGAATCGAAAGAGGAATCGAAAGGGGAATCTAAAAAGAACTATCTAAAAAGGAAACAAAAGGGGAAGCAAGAGAGGTGGAAGCAGCCAATGAGATCAGGTAGAGCACAGGAGAGAGAGAAAAGAAGGAAAGAAAGAACAATCTCTGCCATCTTATTTTCAGAGTGACATGAATGACCCGTCTCGCACGCAAAGCGAGAGCTGCCACTATGTCATGACCAACCAGCGAGCTGCCACTACGTCACGACCAACCAGCGAGCTGCCACTATGTCACGACCAACCAGCGAGCTGCCACTATGTCATGACCAACCAGTGAGCTGCCACTATGTCACCACCAACCAGCGAGCTGCCACTATGTCACCACCAACCAGTGAGCTGCCACTATGTCACGACCAACCACTGAGCTGCCACTACGTCACGACCAACCAGCGAGCTGCCACTATGTCACGACCAACCACTGAGCTGCCACTACGTCACGACCAACCAGTGAGCTGCCACTATGTCACGACCAACCACTGAGCTGCCACTACGTCACCACCAACCAGTGAGCTGCCACTATGTCACGACCAACCAGCGAGCTGCCATTATGTCACGACCAACCAGCGAGTTGCCACTGCTACGTCATGACCATCCAGCGAGCTGCCATTATGTCACGACCAACCAGCGAGCTGCCACTATATCACAACCAACCAGCGAGCTGCTCTTATGTCACGACCAACCAGCGAGCTGCTCTTATGTCACGACCAACCAGCGAGCTGCTCTTATGTCACGACCAACCTGCGAGCTGCCACTATGTCACGACCAACCTGCGAGCTGCCACTATGTCACGACCAACCTCTCAGACAGTGTGCATGAGAAAGAGACGTACAGACATTTCATCTCTCTCTATCCATCCCTCAGACAGGCAGACGGGCGGGCGGATGCACGAGGTCAGCATACCAAGATGGAAGCTCTATAAGGCCTAAGGCACACTGGAATTCAGGATGTGTCAGAGTGTCAGAGGTTCCCAACAGGAAGCATTTAGAATTCTATCGGCTGTTCATCCTCCTCTCGTCCCTCGCTCTGTCGCTTTATCTCGCTCTTTCTCTCTTCTTCAGAGAGATCAGTATACGGATGAACAGACATGTCAGGCCCCCTACCAGTCGGGCTTTACCCTCCTGTCTCTGTCCCACTGTGGAGCTCCCAAAACGAAGCCCCAAACCCCCAGAAAATACATTCCCTTCTGCCCCACTCTCTCTCAAGTCTGTCAGATCTCTGTGTCAGGTCAAACGTCTGTGCTGCCCTTACATAAACAGTCTTGGACCCTCATCCCTTAACCGTCCCTCTGCCTGAACACATCTCGTCACACACACGTATGTCTCGTGCCCTTCGCCCACCTCCTGTGACTGCACCGCACAGGAATTGTGACAGTGAGATCTATCCCTCCGTCTCTCTATCCCTCCATCTCTTCTCTCTATCCCTCAGTCGCTCGTCTCTCCATCCCTCCATCTCTCCATCTCTGCGTCTCTCTATCCCTCCATCTCTCTATCCCTCCGTCGCTCGTCTCTCTATCCCTCCATCTCTCCTCTCTCTATCTCTCCATCCCTCATTTCTCTATCACTCGTCTCTCTATCCCTCCGTCTCTCCTCTCTCTCCTCTCTCTATCCCTCGGTCTCTCCATCTCTCCGTCCCTCCATCTCTCGTCACCATCCCTCGTCTCTCCATCCCCCGTCTCTCCATCCCTCTGTCTCTCCTCTATCCCTCCTCTCTCTATCCTCAGTCTCTCCCTCAGCCTCTCTCCCCCTCAGCCTCTCTCCCCCTCAGCCTCTCTCCCCCTCAGCCTCTCTCCCCCTCAGCCTCTCTCCCCCTCAGCCTCTCTCCACCTCAGCCTCTCTCCACCTCAGCCTCTCTCCCCCTCAGCCTCTCTCCCCCTCAGCCTCTCTCCCGCTCAGCCTCTCTCCCCCTCAGCCTCTCTCCCCCTCAGCCTCTCTCCCCCTCAGCCTCTCTCCCCCTCAGCCTCTCTCCACCTCAGCCTCTCTCCACCTCAGCCTCTCTCCACCTCAGCCTCTCTCCACCTCAGCCTCTCTCCCGCTCAGCCTCTCTCCCTGTCTCGCCCTCTTTCTTCCCCACGGTCTTCTTGATCTCTGTCAGACTGGGTTGATAGCGTTAAGGTTAGAGGTCTATGCTCCCATCGGGACAAATTACACTGTCTGTCGGTCTGTCTGCACACACAAGCAGATTGCCGCTGTCACTTAGGTCACTCACACTCACTGAGAGGTGTGTGTCCAAATTACAGCTCTGACCCCAAACCAGCAGCCGTTACCTCAATGAGAGGTGTGTGTCTGATCTCTGACCCCTCTTTGCTCCAAGAGAAATGTGTCACTACCTGTCCTCTCTATACCACACACAGTCTTGTACAGTCATGGCCAAGTTTTGAGAATTACACAAATATACATTTTCACAAAGTCTGCTGCCTCAGTTTGTACGATGGCAATTTGCATAAATAAATACTCCAGAATGTTATGAAGAGTGATCAGATGAATGGCAATTAATTGCAAAGTCCCTCTTTGCCATGCAAATGAGATGCAAACTAACTGAATCCCCCAAAAACAAAAGGACCAGCTGACATCATGTCAGTGATTCTCTCGTTAACACAGGTGTGAGTGTTGATGAGGACAAGGCTGGAGATCACTCTGTTATGCTGATTGAGTTCGAATAACAGACTGGAAGCTTCAAAAGGAGGGTGGTGCTTGGAATCACAGTTCTTCCTCTGTCAACCATGGTTACCTGCAAGGAAACACGTGCCATCATCATTGCTCTGCACAAAAAGGGCTTCACAGGCAAGGATATTGCTGCCAGTAAGATTGCACCTCAATCAACCATTTATCGGATCATCAAGAACTTCAAGGAGAGTTGTTCAATTGTTGTGAAGAAGGCTTCAGGGCGCCCAAGAAAGTCCAGCAAGCGCCAGGACCGTCTCCTAAAGTTGATTCAGCTGCGGGATCGGGGCACCACCAGTACAGAGCTTGCTCAGGAATGGCAGCAAGCAGGTATGAGTGCGAAGACTTTTGGAGGATGGCCTGGTGTCAAGAAGGGCAGCAAAGAAGCCACTTCTTCTCCAGGAAAAACATCAGGCACAGACTGATATTCTGCAAAAGTTACAGGGATTGGACTGCTGAGGACTGGGGTAAAGTCATTTTCTCTGATGAATCCCCTTTCCGATTGTTTGGGGTGTCTGGAAAAAGCTTGTCCTGGGGAATACAAGGTGAGCGCTACCATCAGTCCTGTGTCATGCCAACAGTAAGGCATCCTGAGACCATTCATGTGTGGGGTTGCTTCTCAGCCAAGGGAGTGGGCTCACTCACAATTTTGCCTAAGAACACAGCCATGAATAAAGAATGGTACCAACACATCCTCAGAGAGCAACTTCTCCCAACCATCAAGGAACAGTTTAGTGACAAACAATGCCTTTTACAGCATGATGGAGCACCTTGCCATAAGGCAAAAGTGATAAATAAGTGGCTCGGGGAACAAAACATCGATATTTTGGACCCATGGCCAGGAAACTACACAGACCTTAATCCCATTGAGAACTTGTGGTCAATCCTCAAGAGGGTGGTGGACAAACAAAAACCCACAAATTCTGACAAACTCCAAGCACTGATTATGCAAGAATGAGCTGCCATCAGTCAGGATGTGGCCCAGAAGTTAATTGACAGCATAGCAGGGCGGATTGCAGAGGTCTTGAAAAAGAAGGGTCAACACTGCAAATATTGACTCTTTGCATCAATAAAAGCCTTTGACACTGATGAAATGCTTGTAATTATACTTCAGTTTTCCATAGTAACATCTGACAAAAATATCCAAAGACACTGAAGCAGCAAACTTTGTGGAAATTAATATTTGTGTCATTCTCAAAACTTTTGGGCACGACTGTACACTACCAGTCAAAAGTTTTAGAACCTACTCATTCAGTCCAACTCATCCCAAACAAACTCAATTGGGTTATTGTGGAGACCAGGTCATCTGATGCAGCACTCCATTACTCTCCTTCTTGGTCAAATAGCCTTATACAGCCTGAAGGTGTGTTGGGTCATTTTTCTGTTGAAAAATAAATGATAGTCCCACTAAGAGCAAACCAGATGGGATGGCGTATCGCTACAGAAGGCTGTAGTAGCCATGCTGGTTAAGTGTGTCTTGAATACTATATCAATCACAGACAGTGTCACCAGCAAAGCACCCCCACACATCACACCTCCTCTTCCATGCTTCATGGTGGGAACTACACATACAACTCTCCTTCCGTGGCCTCCAATTGCTCTTAAATACAAGTAAAACTAAATGCATGCTCTTCAACCGATCGCTACCTGCACCTACCCGCCTGTCCAACATCACTACTCTGGACGGCTCTGACTTAGAATACGTGGACAACTACAAATACTTAGGTGTCTGGTTAGACTGTAAACTCTCCTTCCAGACCCATATCAAACATCTCCAATCCAAAGTTAAATCTAGAATTGGCTTCCTATTTCGCAACAAAGCATCCTTCACTCATGCTGCCAAACATACCCTTGTAAATCTGACCATCCTACCAATCCTCGACTTTGGCGATGTCATTTACAAAATAGCCTCCAATACCCTACTCAACAAATTGGATGCAGTCTATCACAGTGCAATCCGTTTTGTCACCAAAGCCCCATATACTACCCACCATTGCGACCTGTACGCTCTCGTTGGCTGGCCCTCGCTTCATACTCGTCGCCAAACCCACTGGCTCCATGTCATCTACAAGACCCTGCTAGGTAAAGTCCCCCCTTATCTCAGCTCGCTGGTCACCATAGCATCTCCCACCTGTAGCACACGCTCCAGCAGGTATATCTCTCTAGTCACCCCGAAAACCAATTCTTTCTTTGGCCGCCTCTCCTTCCAGTTCTCTGCTGCCAATGACTGGAACAAACTACAAAAATCTTTGAAACTGGAAACACTTATCTCCCTCACTAGCTTTAAGCACCAACTGTCAGAGCAGCTCACAGATTACTGTACCTGTACATAGCCCACCAATAATTTAGCCCAAACAACTACCTCTTTCCCAACTGTATTTAATTTTAATTTATTTATTTATTTTGCTCCTTTGCACCCCATTATTTTTATTTCTACTTTGCACATTCTTCCATTGCAAAACTACCATTCCAGTGTTTTACTTGCTATATTGTATTTACTTTGCCACCATGGCCTTTTTTGCCTTTACCTCCCTTCTCACCTCATTTGCTCACATCGTATATAGACTTGTTTATACTGTATTATTGACTGTATGTTTGTTTTACTCCATGTGTAACTCTGTGTCGTTGTATCTGTCGAACTGCTTTGCTTTATCTTGGCCAGGTCGCAATTGTAAATGAGAACTTGTTCTCAACTGGCCTACCTGGTTAAATAAAGGTGTTCTCAACTGGCCTACCTGGTTAAATAAAGGTGTTCTCAACTGGCCTACCTGGTTAAATAAAGGTGTTCTCAACTAGCCTACCTGGTTAAATAAAGGTGTTCTCTACTAGCCTACCTGGTTAAATAAAGGTGAAATAAATAAATAAATAAACACATGCAGAGATCATCCGTTGACCTACTCTACGTCTCACAAAGACACGGCGCTTGGAACCAAAAACATTTGGACTCCTCAGACCAAAGGACAGATCTCCACCGGTCTAATGTCCATTGCTCGTGTTTCTGGCCCAAGCAAGTCTCTTCTTATTGGTGTCCTTTAGTAGTGGTTTGTTGGCAGCAATTCAAAGCTTGATCCACGCAGTCTCCTCTGAACAGTTGATGTTGAGATGTGTCTGTTACTTGAACTCTGTAAAGCATTTATTTGGCCTACAATTTGTAAGGCTGGTAACTCTAATAAATTTATCCTCTGCAGCAGAGGTAACTCTGGGTCTTCCATTCCTGTGGTGGTCCTCATGAGAGCCAGTTTCATCATAGTGCTTGATGGTTTTTGCGACTGCACTTGAAGAAACTTTCAAAGTTCTTGAAATGTTCCATATTGACTGACCTTCATGTCTTAAAGTAATGATGGACTGTCATTTTGCTTATTTGAGCCGTTCTTGTCATAATATGGACTTGGTCTTTTACCAAATCTTCTGTGTACCACACCTACCTTGTCACAACACAACTGATTGGCTCAAACAAATTAAGAAGGAAATAAACTCCACAAATTAACTTTTAAGAAGGCACACCTGTTAATTGAAATGTATTCCAGGTGACTACCTCATGAAGCTGGTTGAGAGGATGCCAAGTGTGTGCAAAGCTGTCATGAAGGCAAAGGGTGGCTATTTCAAGAATCTCAAAAATAAAATATATTTTGATTTGTTTAACACTTTTTTGGTTACTACATGATTCCATATGTGTAACTATTTCATAGTTATTCTATAATGTAGAAAATAGTAAAAATAAAGAAAAAACAATGAATGAGTAGGTGTTCTATACCTTTTGACCGATAGTGTCTAACCTTGTGGAGACACATAATTCAGTCCCATTCAAAATCCTATTTTCCTAACTATAAAACCTAACCTTAACCCTAGCTCCTAACCCTAACCCTAATCTTGTGAGGACGCACAATTCAGTCTCATTCAAAATCTTATTTTCCCTTATCCCTTAGCTCCAAACCCTAGCTCCTAACCTTAACCCTAAACTATCTAGAAATAGCATTTGACTTGTGGGGACCAACAAAATGTCTAGAAGCAAAAGAAATACACACCTATTTAGGCTCTATACTATATATTAATCCCCTTCATCCCTCTCTATACTATATATTAATCCCCTTCATCCCTCTCTAAACTATATATTAATCCCCTTCATCCCTCTCTATACTATATATTAATCCCCTTCATCCCTCTCTATACTATATATTAATCCCCTTCATCCCTCTCTATACTATATATTAATCCCTTCATCCCTCTCTATACTATATATTAATCTCTATACTGAACACCCCCTGCAACACTCTCTATCCCCACCTCCTCTCCTCATCCCCCTCCTCCATCCCCCTCTCCTCTCCTCATCCCCCTCCTCCATCCCCCTCTCCTCTCCTCATCCCCCTCCTCCATCCCCCTCTCGTCTCCTCATCCCCCTCCTCCATCCCCCTCTCCTCTCTCATCCCCCTCCTCCATCCCCTCTCCTCTCCTCATCCCCCTCCTCCATCCCCCTCTCCTCTCCTCAACCCCTCCTCCATCCCCCTCTCGTCTCCTCATCCCCCTCCTCCATCCCCCTCTCCTCTCCTCATCCCCCTCCTCCATCCCCCTCTCGTCTCCTCATCCCCCTCCCCTCCCCTCTCCTCTCCTCATCCCCCTCCTCCATCCCCCTCTCCTCTCCTCATCCCCCTCCTCCATCCCCTCTCCTCTCCTCATCCCCCTCCTCCATCCCCCTCTCCTCTCCTCATCCCCCTCCTCCATCCCCACCTCCTCTCCTCATCCCCCTCCTCCATCCCCCTCTCGTCTCCTCATCCCCCTCCTCCATCCCCCTCTCGTCTCCTCATCCCCCTCCCCTCCCCTCTCCTCTCCTCATCCCCCTCCTCCATCCCCTCTCCTCTCCTCATCCCCCTCCTCCATCCCCCTCTCCTCTCCTCATCCCCTCCTCCATCCCCCTCTCGTCTCCTCATCCCCCTCCCCTCTCCTCTCCTCATCCCCCTCCTCCATCCCCCTCTCCTCTCCTCATCCCCCTCCTCCATTCACCTCTCCTCCATCTCTCTCTCCCCTCCTCATCCCCCTCTCCTCTCCTCATCCCCCTCTCCCCTCCTCCATCCTCTCCTCTCCCCTCCTCCATCCCCCTCTCCTCTCCTCCATCTCTCTCTCCCCTCCTCATTCCTCTCTCCTCTCCTCTCCCCTCCTCCATCCCTTTCTCCTCTCCCCTCCTCCATCCCCCTCTCCTCTCCTCCTTCCCCCTCTCCCCTCCGTCATCCCTCTCTCCTCTCCCTCTCCCCTCCTCCATCCCTCTCTCCTCCTCCATCCCCCTCTCCTCTCCTCCATCCCCCTCTCCCCTCCTCCATCCCTCTCTCCTCTCCTCTCCCCTCCTCCATCCCCCTCTCCCTCCTCCATCCCTCTCTCCTCTCCTCTCCCCTCCTCTCCCCTCCACCATCCCTCTCTCCTCTCCTCCATCCCCCTCTCCTCCTCCTCTCCCTCCTCCATCCTCCTCTCCCCTCCTCCATCCCCCTCTCCTCTCCTCCATCCCCCTCTCCCCTCCTCCATCCCTCTCTCCTCTCCTCCATCCCCCTCTCCCCTCCTCCATCCCTCTCTCCTCTCCTCTCCCCTCCTCCATCCCTCTCTCCTCTCCTCTCCCCCTCTCTCCTCTCCTCTCCTCCATCCCTCTCTCCTCTCCTCTCCCCTCCACCATCCTCCTCTCCTCTCCTCCATCCCCCTCTCCCCTCCTCCATCCCTCTCTCCTCTCCTCTCCTCTCCCCTCCACCATAACCCTCTCCTCTCCTCCATTCCCCTCTCCCCTCCTCCATCCCTCTCTCCTCTCCTCCATCCCTCTCTCCTCTCCTCTCCCCTCCTCCATCCCTCTCTCCTCTCCTCCATCCCTCTCTCCTCTCCTCTCCCCTCCTCCATCCCTCTCTCCTCTCCTCCATCCCTCTCTCCTCTCCTCTCCCCTCCTCCATCCCCCTCTCCCCTCCTCCATCCCCTCTCCCCTCTCTCCTCTCCTCTCCCTCCATCCCTCTCTCCTCTCCTCTCCACCATCCTCCTCTCCTCTCCTCCATCCCCCTCTCCCCTCCTCCATCCCTCTCTCCTCTCCTCTCCCTCCACCATAACCCTCTCCTCTCCTCCATCCCCCTCTCCCCTCCTCCATCCCTCTCTCCTCTCCTCTCCCCCCCTCCATCCC
>NC_056443.1:40905989-40933489 GCF_018296145.1 Oncorhynchus tshawytscha | reverse complement strand
AACTGATCCTCGATCAACAGTCCTGGAATTTGGATGTGAGAGATGAGTTTTAGTTTTTTAGTTTGTTTTTGCGGTGGTATTTGGTATTTGAACTTGGTTGATGAGATGGGAGGAAAAAGTGGGATTCAATCTTAGTGTCTCTTCTTCTACGGTCACTCAGATGGGTGACTATAGGGGTTAGTTTTGAGAAAGAGAGGGGTGAGAGTTTAGTTGTTGGTTACTGTGTTTTCTTAGGCCGGTCGGGTTGAATTTGGGTTGAACTTGAACTTGGTTAATCTGGAACAGACGTGAGATGAGGAGCGAGGCTAAAGACGAGGGCGAGAGGGGTGAGAGTTTGCTCGTTCTGTTTTTTTTTTTTTTTTTTGGGGGTCGTTTTGAGTTTAGATGTGCTTCTTGGCTCTAGGTAAGACGCGGTAAACAGTGTGTGTGTGTGTGTGTTGGGGTCAGGCCTGGGTAGGGGATAAGACAGGCGTAGTAATGGTTGATGAGATGGTGTATAGATCCCAGAGTGGTCAAGGTAAAAGAGATTAGCCACAGACCAACACTGTTTTGTGTTTCAGTGTCAAATGTTCTCTACCCCACCACAATACGCAGATCCTCTCCTCACACACACACACACACACACACACACACACACACACACACCATCTCCGTTCCTGACCCAACATGGCTCTCTCAAAGCCCTCCCAAAGACTCTCACTCCTCGCTCCCCTGTCTGGAACCCTCTAACCCAACAAGTCCCTTAAATAACCTTTATCTTCTCTCTCGCACACCGCTTCTTCCTCTCTCAACCCTTGTGCCACGAGGAGTCAGACTCAAATACACATTCACCCAAATCCTCTTTCACCCACCTGTCTCACCTTTCCGTAACCCGGTAACCCCTCAAACACACATCACGCCATTCACAATGCATCATGTCAAGTTTACCCCAAAACCTCTGTACCCTTAATGCTCTCTCACCCGCTGACCTGGGCTCTAACTGTGAGAACTGACTATGTGTCAGCAACATCTCTCTCTCCATCTCTCTCTCTCTCTCTCTTCCTCCCACACCCCAGCTCTCTCTGTTGCCTCCAGCTCTCTCTGTTGAGTGTGAAGAATAGAAGGAGGAGAGGGAATGCTGGGAGGCTGGGAGAGAGAGAGAGAGAGAGAGAGAGAGAGAGAGAATATTCAGCCCATGAGGTAAAACTGTTTTACAGTGCCACCTGTGGGTGAAACTGAAAACTACAGAACAGAGGCCTCTTCAAATTGAGCTTTAAGAATTATGGGAAAATACTTCATAGACTCAATCTGGAGAAGATGTGGAAAGAGAGAGAGAGGGAATGGGGAAGAGAGAGGGTGGGAAGGGGGAAGAGAGAGGGTGGGAAGGGGGAAGAGAGAGGGTGGGAAGGGGGAAGAGAGAGGGTGGGAAGGGGGAAGAGAGGGTGGGAAGGGGGAAGAGAGAGGGTGGGAAGGGGGAAGAGAGAGG
Organism: Oncorhynchus tshawytscha; assembly: GCF_018296145.1. NCBI lineage: Eukaryota > Metazoa > Chordata > Actinopteri > Salmoniformes > Salmonidae > Oncorhynchus > Oncorhynchus tshawytscha. Next base: position 40,932,024 of record NC_056443.1, on the reverse strand, counting down.
GTGGGAAGGGGAAGAGAGAGGGTGGGAAGGAGGAAGAGAGAGGGTGGGAGGGAGAAGAGAGAGGGTGGGAAGGAGAAGAGAGAGGGTGGGAAGGGGAAGAGAGAGGGTGGGAAGGAGGAAGAGAGAGGGTGGGAGGGAGAAGAGAGAGGGTGGGAAGGAGGAAGAGAGAGGGTGGGAAGGAGGAAGAGAGAGGGGAGGAAGGGGGAAGAGAGAGGGTGGGAAGGAGAAGAGAGAGGGTGGGAAGGAGGAAGAGAGAGGGTGGGAAGGGGGAAGAGAGAGGGGAGGAAGGGGGAAGAGAGAGGGGAGGAAGGGGGAAGAGAGAGGGGAGGAAGGGGGAAGAGAGAGGGGAGGAAGGGGGAAGAGAGAGGGGAGGGGGATGGGGAAGAGGGAGGGGAGGGGGATGGGGATGGGGAAGAGGGAGGGAGGGAGGGAGGGAGGGAGGGAGGGAGGGAGGGAGGGAGGGAGGGAGGGAGGGAGGGAGGGAGGGAGAGGGGGAGGGAGGGAGGGGAAGAGAGAGGGGAGGGGAATGGGGAAGAGAGAGGGGAGGGGAATGGGGAAGAGAGGGAGAGAGGGAGAGAGGGAAGGAAGGAGAAGGAGGGAGGGACTGTAGGTGCGAGTAAGGATGACAACAGGCAGAATTTACCGTTCACAAGGACTTTATTCCTTCACACGGTAATAAGGGGCTGGACGGAACCAAAGCAAAGAAAGTACATATCAAAGCCCCCTCTCCTACCTGACCTGCCTACCTACTACTTATCTAACCTGCCCTCTCCTACCTGACCTGCATACGCACTACTTACCTACCCTCTCCTACCTTACCTGCCTACCCACTACTTATCTAACCTACCCTCTCCTACCTACCCACTACTTATCTAACCTGCCCTCTCCTACCTGACCTGCATACGCACTACTTACCTACCCTCTCCTACCTTACCTGCCTACCCACTACTTATCTAACCTACCCTCTCCTACCTACCCACTACTTATCTAACCTGCCCTCTCCTACCTGACCTGCATACGCACTACTTACCTACCCTCTCCTACCTTACCTGCCTACCCACTACTTATCTAACCTACCCTCTCCTACCTGACCTGCCTACCCACTACTTATCTAACCTACCCTTACCTATCTAACATGCCTACCCACTACTTATCTAACCTCTCCTACCTGACCTGCCTACCCACTACTTATCTAACCTGCCCTCTCCTACCTTACCTGCCTACCCACTACTTATCTAACCTACCATCTCCTACCTACCCACTACTTATCTAACCTACCCTCTCCTACCTTACCTGCCTACCCACTACTTACCTAACCTGCATACTCACTAAACTCTCCTACCTTACCTGCCTACCCACTACTTATCTAACCTACCCTCTCCTACCTACCCACTACTTATCTAACCTACCCTCTCCTACCTACCCACTACTTATCTAACCTACCCTCTCCTACCTTACCTGCCTACCCACTACTTACCTAACCTGCATACTCACTAAACTCTCCTACCTTACCTGCCTACCCACTACTTACCTAACCTACCCTCTCCTACCTGACCTGCCTACCCACTACTTACCTAACCTACCCTCTCCTACCTGACTACTTACCTTACCTACCCTCTCCTATCTAACCTGCATACTCACTACCCTCTCCTACCTTACCTGCCTACCCACTACTTACATAACCTCTCCTATCTTACCTGCCTACCCACTACTTATCTAACCTACCCTCTCCTATCTTTTCTACCTACCCACTACTTATCTAACCTACCCTCTCCTATCTTACCTACCTACCCACTACTTATCTAACCTACCCTCTCCTATCTTACCTACCTACCCACTACTTATCTAACCTACCCTCTCCTATCTTACCTACCTACCCACTACTTATCTAACCTACCCTCTCCTATCTTTCCTACCTACCCACTACTTATCTAACCTACCCTCCTACCTTTTCTACCTACCCACTACTTATCTAACCTACCCTCTCCTACCTTACCTACCTACCCACTACTTATCTAACCTACCCTCTCCTACCTTACCTACCTACCCACTACTTATCTAACCTACCCTCTCCTACCTTACCTACCTACCCACTACTTATCTAACCTACCCTCTCCTACCTTACCTACCTACCCTCTCCTACCTTAACTACCTACCCACCCACTACTTATCTAACCTACCCTCTCCTACCTTACCTACCTACCCACTACTTATCTAACCTACCCTCTCCTACCTTACCTACCTACCCACTATTATCTAACCTACCCTCTCCTACCTTACCTACCTACCCACTACTTATCTAACCTACCCTCTCCTACCTTACCTACCTACCCACTACTTATCTAACCTACCCTCTCCTACCTTACCTACCTACCCACTACTTATCTAACCTACCCTCTCCTACCTTACCTACCTACCCACTACTTATCTAACCTACCCTCTCCTACCTTACCTACCTACCCACTACTTATCTAACCTACCCTCTCCTACCTTACCTACCTACCCACTACTTATCTAACCTACCCTCTCCTACCTTACCTACCTACCCACTACTTATCTAACCTACCCTCTCCTACCTTACCTACCTACCCACTACTTATCTAACCTACCCTCTCCTACCTTACCTACCTACCCACTACTTATCTAACCTACCCTCTCCTACCTTACCTACCTACCCACTACTTATCTAACCTACCCTCTCCTACCTTACCTACCTACCCACTACTTATCTAACCTACCCTCTCCTACCTTACCTACCTACCCACTACTTATCTAACCTACCCTCTCCTACCTTACCTACCTACCCACTACTTATCTAACCTACCCTCTCCTACCTTACCTACCCACTACTTATCTAACCTACCCTCTCCTACCTTACCTACCCACTACTTATCTAACCTACCCTCTCCTACCTTACCTACCCACTACTTATCTAACCTACCCTCTCCTACCTTACCTACCCACTACTTATCTAACCTACCCTCTCCTACCTTACCTACCCACTACTTATCTAACCTACCCTCTCCTACCTTACCTACCCACTACTTATCTAACCTACCCTCTCCTACCTTACCTGCCTAACCACTATTTACCTAACTTAGCACCACCTGGTGCGCTAACCAAAATACAGGGGGTTGTCCACCCAGGTCTTACCTATTGTGTCTAGACAGTGAATATACTATGGGTATATGTATGTAGGCCTCTTGCCTAAGCACTCCCTAGGTGCCTTCCCCTTCCCCCCTGGAAACAAATGAAACAGGAGAACAAATAATTGCTCAAACAAACTAAGAAACAAAGGACATCAAATAAGCTCTACCTGAGCAACAAACTCACAGAACATACCAACTGTTACCAACAACTAACATAGTAAATTATCCACAGCCATCAGCCTCCCCTCTCAGCAATGACCTTCCTCACATTCAATCTCTCTGCAATGACCTCCCAGCAATGAATCTCTATCATATTCAATATTCCCAGCAATGAATCTCTATCATATTCAATATTCCCAGCAATAATTTTCTGTCCTGAACAGAACACTGACTTTTATATAGCTTCAGAAGGAATGGGTAATTGGAGACAGCTGCGTCTTGACGAGGGGGCGGGGTCAGCTCTCCAATTAGCCATGGAGTCGACCAATCAGCTGCTTGAGGGATTTCAGGAAGCCATTTCCTGAAATAAACACATGCAAATACACAAACTACAACACATAAACTGGGGAACGTAACAGTTCCCTCAGACCACTACTCTACTACCACTACTCTACAATACATTAAGTGTGTTCCCTCAGACCACTACTCTACTACCACTACTCTACAATACATTAAGTGTGTTCCCTCAGACCACTACTCTACTACCACTACTCTACAATACATTAAGTGTGTTCCCTCAGACCACTACTCTACAATACATTAAGTGTGTTCCCTCAGACCACTACTCTACAATACATTAAGTGTGTTCCCTCAGACCACTACTCTACAATACATTAAGTGTGTTCCCTCAGACCACTACTCTACAATACATTAAGTGTGTTCCCTCAGACCACTACTCTACAATACATTTAGTGTGTTCCCTCAGACCACTACTCTACAATACATTAAGTGTGTTCCCTCAGACCACTACTCTACAATACATTAAGTGTGTTCCCTCAGGTCTCTACTCTACTACCAGACCACTACTCTACAACACATTAAGTGTGTTCCCTCAGACCACTACTCTACAATACATTAAGTGTGTTCCCTCAGACCACTACTCTACAATACATTAAGTGTGTTCCCTCAGACCACTACTCTACAATACATTAAGTGTGTTCCCTCAGACCACTACTCTACAATACATTAAGTGTGTTCCCTCAGACCACTACTCTACTACCACTACTCTACAATACATTAAGTGTGTTCCCTTAGTCCACTACTCTACAATACATTAAGTGTGTTCCCTTAGACCACTACTCTACAATACATTAAGTGTGTTCCCTCAGACCACTACTCTACAATACATTAAGTGTGTTCCCTTAGACCACTACTCTACAATACATTAAGTGTGTTCCCTCAGACCACTACTCTACAATACATTAAGTGTGTTCCCTCAGACCACTACTCTACAATACATTAAGTGTGTTCCCTCAGACCACTACTCTACAATACATTAAGTGTGTTCCCTCAGACCACTACTCTACAATACATTAAGTGTGTTCCCTCAGACCACTACTCTACTACCACTACTCTACAATACATTAAGTGTGTTCCCTCAGACCACTACTCTACAATACATTTAGTGTGTTCCCTCAGACCACTACTCTACAATACATTAAGTGTGTTCCCTCAGACCACTACTCTACAATACATTTAGTGTGTTCCCTCAGACCACTACTCTACAATACATTAAGTGTGTTCCCTCAGACCACTACTCTACTACCACTACTCTACAATACATTAAGTGTGTTCCCTCAGACCACTACTCTACAATACATTAAGTGTGTTCCCTCAGACCACTACTCTACAATACATTAAGTGTGTTCCCTCAGACCACATATCTACAATACATTAAGTGTGTTCCCTCAGACCACATATCTACAATACATTAAGTGTGTTCCCTCAGACCACATATCTACAACACATTTAGTGTGTTCCCTCAGACCACATATCTACAACACATTTAGTGTGTTCCCTCAGACCACATATCTACAACACATTTAGTGTGTTCCCTCAGACCACATATCTACAATACATTTAGTGTGTTCCCTCAGACCACTACTCTACTACCACATATCTACAATACATTAAGTGTGTTCCCTCAGACCACTACTCTACAATACATTAAGTGTGTTCCCTCAGACCACTACTCTACAATACATTAAGTGTGTTCCCTCAGACCACTACTCTACAATACATTAAGTGTGTTCCCTCAGACCACTACTCTACAATACATTAAGTGTGTTCCCTCAGACCACTACTCTACAATACATTAAGTGTGTTCCCTCAGACCACTACTCTACAATACATTAAGTGTGTTCCCTCAGACCACTACTCTACAATACATTAAGTGTGTTCCCTCAGACCACTACTCTACAATACATTAAGTGTGTTCCCTCAGACCACTACTCTACAATACATTAAGTGTGTTCCCTCAGACCACTACTCTACTACCAGGTTTATTTTAACCTGTTTTATAAATCTGATTATCCTGCTGCATCAGTTACCTGATGTGGAATAGAGTTCCATGTAGTCATGGCTCTATGTGGTACTGTGGAATAGAGTTCCATGTAGTCATGGCTCTATGTGGTACTGTGGAATAGAGTTCCATGTAGTCATGGCTCTATGTGGTACTGTGGAATAGAGTTCCATGTAGTCATGGCTCTATGTGGTACTGTGGAATAGAGTTCCATGTAGTCATGGCTCTATGTAGTACTGTGGAATAGAGTTCCATGTAGTCATGGCTCTATGTAGTACTGTGGAATAGAGTTCCATGTAGTCATGGCTTTATGTAGTACTGTGCGCCTCCCATAGTCTGTTCTGGACTTGGGGACTGTGAAGAGACCTCTGGTGGCATGTCTTGTGGGGTATGGATGGGTGTCTTTGCTGTGAGCTAGTAGTTCAAAAGGCAGAGCATTGCTTTTTTATGGACAGACTTCTCCCCATCTTAGCTACTGTTGTATTAATATGTTTTGACCATGACAGCATAATTTCCACGTTAAGATTTAGTTGATTTAGTTGAGGTTTAGGGTTTAGTGAATGATTTGTCCCAAATACAATTTAGCTTTTAGTTTTGGAAATATTTAGGATCAGCCATTCTGAAATTGCAGCTGTTTGTTAACCTCTCTTGGATAGGGGGCAGTATTTTCACTTCCGGATGAAAAGTGTGCCCAAAGTAAACTGCCCGTTACTCAGGCCCAGAAGCTAGGATATGCATATAATTGGTGGATTTGGATAGAAAACACTCTAAAGTCTCGAAAACTGTTAAAATGATGTCTGTGAGTATAACAGAACTGATATGGCCCACCCTTTCAAACAGCCCACCCGTTCCAACTGTTCACCCCTTCGTCTTTCCCCTTCTTTTTTCGCTCCTTCCTCCCTCGTCTCCCGGAACAAAGTCTGCTATCAGGGTCACTTCAGGTACAGTTAAGGTGAGGAAGAGAGAGAACTGCATGAACACACACTAACTGCTAGAATAGCAGGTGTGTGTGTGTGTGTGTGTGTGTGTGTGTGTGTGTGTGTGTGTGTGTGTGTGTGTGTGTGTGTGTGTGTGTGTGTGTGTGTGTGTGTTCCGATGACTGGTCTTAGTCGTCTAACCGCCATCCGCCTTCCGAGGAAGAAAGGAAGGAGAGAGGGTGTGTGTTTCATCTAGGGGCCTAGTCAGACCAGTGACCACACTATCAACGATGATTAGAGAGAGCAACACACACTCAGCGCTGTGGTGATTAAACAATAAACAGTGGTAGTTTCCATCATGACTCAGAATATATAATCACCTTCATTCATCAATGGGACTGGGTATACATACACACACACACACATCTGCTAAAATCACACACACACACATCTGCTAAAATCACACACACACACACTAACACACACACACACACACACACACACACACACACACACAGACACACACACATCTGATAAAATCACACACACACACACACACGCACACACACACACACACACACATCTGCTAAAATCACACACACATACACACACATCTGCTAAAATCGCACACACACACACATCTGTTATAATCACACACACACACACACACACACACACACACACACACACACACACACATACACACACACACATCTGCTAAAGTCACACACACACACACACATCTGTTATAATCACAGAATAACCTAAAACACACACTGGCATAACCTAAAACACACACCGGCATAACCTAAAACACACACCAGCATAACCTAAAACAAAGTTAATTTTCCTTGTCAAAACAATTTAAAAAATAAAAAATAAATTCCCTCAAACGTTTACAGACCTAACGATCTAAATATTCTGATAATTATATATATATATATACAGTGTATATATATATAATATATATAAGTCAACGTAGTTTCTCTCAGCGATGATTCAAAAGCATTGGGACAGTGACACACTTTGTTGTTTTGGCTTTGTACTCCAGAACTTTGAAATTATACAATTAAATTATTTTTTTAACCTTTATTTTACCTTTATTTAACCAGGCAAGTCAGTTAAGAACAAATTCTTATTTTCAATGACAGCCGAGGAACAGTGGGTTAATTGCCTGTTCAGGGGCAGAACGACAGATTTGTACCTTGTCAGCTCAGGGATTTGAACTTGTAACCTTCCGGTTACTAGTCCAACGCTCTAACCACTAGGCTACCCTGCCGCCACGATGACCATGAAGTCAAAGTGCAGATTTTTTGAGCAATAGCAAATATACACAACACAGTATCTGGACACCCCTTCAAATGAGTGGGTTTATGGATTATTTCAGCCCGTTACTGACAGTTGTGTAAAATCGAGCACACAGCCATGCTATCTCCATAGACAAACATTGGCAGTAGAATGGCCTTACTGGAGAGCTCTTCAATGTGGACCATCATAACATGCCACCTTTCCAACTAGACAATTCCTAAAGTTTCTGACCTGCTAGATTTGCCCCGGTCAACTGTAAGTGCTGTTATTGTGAAGTGGAAACGTCTAGGAGCAACAACGGCTCAGCCGTAAAGTGGTAGGCCACACAAGCTCTCAGAATGGGACTTCACAGAACGGGACCGTCAAGTGTGGAAGAGTGTAGCATGTAAAAATGGTCTGTCCTCGGTTGCAACACTCACTACCGAGTTCCAAACTGCCTCTGGAAGCAACGTCAGCACAAGAACTGTTCGTCGGCAGCTTCATGAAGTGGGATTCCGTGGCCGAGCAGCAGCACACAAGCCTAAGATCACCATGCACAATGCCAAGTGTCAGCTGGAGTGGTGTAAAGCTCGCCGCCATTGGACTCTGGAGCAGTGGAAACGCGTTCTCTGGAGTGATGAATCACACTTCACCATCTGGCAGTCCAACGGACTAATCTGGGTTTGGCGGATGCTAGGAGAACGCTACCTGCCCTAATGCATAGTGCCAACTGTAAAGTTTGGTGGATGAGGAATTATGGACTGGGGCTGTTTTTCATTGTTAGAGTCTTCACTATTCAACACTCTGTTCTTGGTACTGAACATTTTTTTTCATGGTTCGGGACCCTTAGTTCCAGTGAAGGGAAATCTTAATGCTACATCATACAATTATATTCTAGACAATTCTGTGCTTCCATCTTTGTGGCAACAGTTTGGAAATGGCCCTTTCCCGTTTCAGCATAACACTGCCTCCATGCACAAAACAATGGTTTGTCAACAGAAATGGTTTGTCAAGATTGGTGTGGAAGAACTTGACTGGCCTGCACAGAGCCCTGACCTCAACCCCATCGAACACCTTTGGCATGAATTGGAACGCCGACTGCGAACCAGGCCTAATCGCCCAACATCAGTGCCCGATCTCACTAATGTCTTGTGGCTGAATGAAAGCAAGTCCCTGCAGCAATGTTCCAACATCTAGTGGAAAGCCTTCCCAGAAGAGTGGAGGCTGTTATAGCAGCAATGTTCCAAAAACTAGTGGAAAGCCTTCCCAGAAGAGTGAAGGCTGTTATAGCAGCAAAGGGAGACCAACTCCATGTTAATGCCCCTGATTTTGGAATGAGATGTTGGTCGAGCAGGTGTTCACATATTTGGGGCAGCAGGGTAGCCTAGTGGTTAGAGCGTTGGACTAGTAACTGGAAGGTTGCAAATTCAAATCCCCGTTTGCCTGGTAAAATAAAATAAACAGTCTTATTCGCACCCATCTCAGGGAACGAATCACTACGGGGGGCTGAGACTAGTCCACTACGGGAGGCTGAGACAAGTCCACTACGGGGGGCGGAGACTAGTCCACTACGGAGGCTGAGACTAGTCCACTACGGAGGCTGAGACTAGTCCACTACGGGGGCTGAGACTAGTCCACTACGGGGGATGAGACTAGTCCACTACGGGGGCTGAGACTAGTCCACTACGGGGGATGAGACTAGTCCACTACGGGGGACTGAGACTAGTCCACTACGGGGGCTGAGACTAGTCCACTACGGAGGCTGAGACTACTCCCCTACGGGGGCTGAGACTAGTCCACTACGGGGGATGAGACTAGTCCACTACGGGGGCTGAGACTAGTCCACTACGGAGGCTGAGACTAGTCCACTACGGAGGCTGAGACTAGTCCACTACGGGGGCTGAGACTAGTCCACTATGGGGGCTGAGACTAGCCCACTACGGAGGCTGAGACTAGTCCACTATGGAGGCTGAGACTAGTCCACTATGGAGGCTGAGACTAGTCCACTACGGAGGCTGAGACTAGTCCACTGTGGGGGCTGAGACTAGTCCACTGTGGGGGCTGAGACTAGGCCACTACGGGGGCTGAGACTAGTCCACTACGAGGGGCTGAGACTATTCCACTACAGGGGGCTGAGACTAGTCCACTACGGGGGGCTGAGACTAGTCCACTACGGGGGGCTGAGACTAGTCTATTGCACAAACCAGATGGGATGACATATCGCTGCAGAATGCTGTGGTAGCCATGATGTAAGTGTGCCTTGAATTCTAAATAAATCACCGAGAGGGACACCAGCAAAGCACCCTCACACCTCCTCCTCCGTGCTTCACGGTGGGAACCACACATGCAGAGATCATGCATTCACCTATTCTGCGTCTCACAAAGACACGGCGGTTGGAACCAAAAATCGTACATTTGGACTCCTCAGAGCAAAGGACAGATTTCCACCGGTCTAATGTCCATTGCTCATGTTTCTTGGCCCTAACAAGTCTCTTCTTATTATTGGTGTCCTTTAGTAGTTGTTTCTTTGCAGCAATTTGACCATAAAGGCATGACAATCTGACAACGCTCTGAGTTTTTGATCGCCCAGAGCTCACTCTGGCACTCCAGAGTAAATGTACGCAACACACTGTTAGTATAAACCAGGCTTTAGTCTAGAAATCTTTGGTTGTTTAGTACATGGCGAGACCTTAAACACATGTGAGTCCTTAAACAGATGGGTGGGGCTAAAGCTTCAGAGGGTGTGAACGATGCTGAATGGGTGGGGCTAAAGCTTCAGAGGGTGGGAACGATGCTGAATGGGTGGGGCTAAAGCTGCAGAGGGTGGGAACGATGCTGAATGGGTTGAGACAAAGGAGAGCTCTCCAGTAGTTGTACCAAAACATTCAAAGGCCATTTTCTCATAAGTGAGATTACAAGTTTATCAACTTTCTAAGCTGAATTACTTTCCCATTGTTCCTCAACTGTAGTTTATAATATACCATGTTGTAGCTCGAGTCTCTAATTTTATCCAATGTAAGAAAAATACCATTTCAAATGTCGCTATGCAAGACTGAACCAAACGGTCACAAATACACCTCAGATTGGCCAGATATCCTTACATATAATTATATTATTCCCCCCCACACACACACACACACACACACACACACACACACACACACACACACTACATACTCAAAAATAACCCCAAGGTCAATCACCATAGGGAGTGACTAAGCATGTAGTGGGCCTGATTCTATTTACATATCCTGAACAAACATAGGTGGAAGTGTGTTAGGGTGAGCGGAAGGGGGACTGGGCATCTGGACTGCGAACACACACTCACACACACAGTGTCTGATTCTGGTTGACAGTAGTGGGTTTGTTTTAAGGTTCAAGACAGATGGATGACTGGTAACTATTAGACTGGGGAGGGCTGAGGGGGAGCTATGATAAGACACTTTCATTATCGAGATGGAAGGAGTGAGGGAGGGATGGAGACAGGGAGAGAGAAGAAGTGAGGGAGGGAGATAGGGAGAGAGAAGGAGTGAGGGAGGGAGATAGGGAGAGAGAAGGAGTGAGGGAGGGAGATAGGGAGAGAGAAGGAGTGAGGGAGGGAGACAGGGAGAGAGAAGGAGTGAGGGAGGGAGACAGGGAGAGAGAAGGAGTGAGGGAGGGAGATAGGGAGAGAGAAGGAGTGAGGGAGGGAGATAGGGAGAGAGAAGGAGTGAGGGAGGGAGATAGGGAGAGAGAAGGAGTGAGGGAGGGAGACAGGGAGAGAGAAGGAGTGAGGGAGGGAGATAGGGAGAGAGAAGGAGTGAGGGAGGGATGGCGACAGGGAGAGAGAAGTAGTGAGGAGGGAGGGAGGGAGGGAGGGAGGGAGGGAGGGAGGGAGGGAGGGAGGGAGGGAGGGAGGGAGGGAGGGAGGGAGGGAGGGAGGGAGGGAGGGAGGGAGGGAGGGAGGGAGGAGGAGAAAGTGAGTGAGGGAGGGAGGGAGATAGGGAGAGAGAAGAAGTGAGGGAGGGATGGAGATAGGGAGAGAGAAGAAGTGAGGGAGGGATGGAGATAGGGAGAGAGAAGTAGTGAGTGAGGGAGGGAGGGAGGGAGGGAGATAGGGAGAGAGAAGAAGTGAGTGAGGGAGGGAGGGAGATAGGTAGAGAGAGAAGGAGTGAGGGAGGGATGGTGATAGGGGATGGAGATAGGGAGAGAGAAAGAGTGAGGGAGGGATGGAGATAGGGAGAGAGAAAGAGTGAGGGAGGAATGGAGATAGGGAGAGAGAGAAGGAGGGAGGGAGGGAGGGATGGAGATAGGGAGAGAGAAGGAGTGAGGGAGGGAGATAGGGAGAGAGAAGGAGTGAGGGAGGGAGATAGGGAGAGAGAAGGAGTGAGGGAGGGAGACAGGGAGAGAGAAGGAGTGAGGGAGGGAGATAGGGAGAGAGAAGGAGTGAGGGAGGGAGATAGGGAGAGAGAAGGAGTGAGGGAGGGAGATAGGGAGAGAGAAGGAGTGAGGGAGGGAGACAGGGAGAGAGAAGGAGTGAGGGAGGGAGATAGGGAGAGAGAAGGAGTGAGGGAGGGATGGCGACAGGGAGAGAGAAGTAGTGAGTGAGGGAGGGAGGGAGGGAGGGAGGGAGGGAGGGAGGGAGGGAGGGAGGGAGGGAGGGAGGGAGGGAGGGAGGGAGGGAGGGAGGGAGGGAGGGAGGGAGGGAGGAGAAAGTGAGTGAGGGAGGGAGGGAGATAGGGAGAGAGAAGAAGTGAGGGAGGGATGGAGATAGGGAGAGAGAAGAAGTGAGGGAGGGATGGAGATAGGGAGAGAGAAGTAGTGAGTGAGGGAGGGAGGGAGGGAGATAGGGAGAGAGAAGAAGTGAGTGAGGGAGGGAGGGAGATAGGTAGAGAGAGAAGGAGTGAGGGAGGGATGGTGATAGGGGATGGAGATAGGGAGAGAGAAAGAGTGAGGGAGGGATGGAGATAGGGAGAGAGAAAGAGTGAGGGAGGAATGGAGATAGGGAGAGAGAGAAGGAGGGAGGGAGGGAGGGATGGAGATAGGGAGAGAGAAGGAGTGAGGGAGGGAGATAGGGAGAGAGAAGGAGGAGGGAGGGAGATAGAGAGAGAAGGAGTGAGGGAGGGAGACAGGGAGAGAGAAGGAGTGAGGGAGGGAGATAGGGAGAGAGAAGGAGTGAGGGAGGGAGACAGGGAGAGAGAAGGAGTGGGTGAGGGAGATAGGGAGAGAGAGAAGGAGGGAGGGAGGGATGGAGACAGGGAGAGAGAAGGAGTGGGGGAGGGAGATAGGGAGAGAGAGAAGGAGGGAGGGAGGGATGGAGATAGGGAGAGAGAAGGAGGGAGGGAGGGAGATAGGGAGAGAGAAGGAGTGAGGGAAGGATGGCGATAGGTAGAGAGAAGGTAATTTTGTAAAAATGACATTGTGTTGAGCGAGAATACTTAGAGGTGACCCAGTAAGGTCTGTGCTGATGCTAGGATACTTAGAGGTGACCCAGTAACATCTGTGCTGATGCTAGGATACTTAGAGGTGACCCAGTAAGGTCTGTGTTGATGCTAGGATACTTAGAGGTGACCCAGTAAGGTCTGTGCTGATGCTAGGATACTTAGAGGTGATCCAGTAAGGTCTGTGTTGATGCTAGGATACTTAGAGGTGACCCAGTAAGGTCTGTGTTGAACTAGGATACTTAGAGGTGACCCAGTAAGGTCTGTGCTGATGCTAGGATATGGATGAATGGGGTCTAGAAGGAATCGGAGAACGGGGTCTAGAAGGACTCGGAGAATGGGGTCTAGAAGGACTCGGAGAATGGGGTCTAGAAGGACTCGGAGAACGGGGTCTAGAAGGACTCGGAGAACGGGGTCTAGAAGGACTTGGAGAATGGGGTCTAGAAGGACTCAGAGAATGGGGTCTAGAAGGACTCGGAGAACGGGGTCTAGAAGGACTCGGAGAATGGGGTCTAGAAGGACTCGGAGAACGGGTTCTCGAGGGACTCGGAGAATGGGGTCTAGAAGGACTCGGAGAACGGGGTCTAGCGGGACTCGGAGAATGGGGTCTAGAAGGACTCGGAGAATGAGGTCGACAGGGACTCGGAGAATGGGGTCTAGAAAGACTCAGAGAATGGGGTCGAGAGTGAATCGGAGAACGGGGTCTAGAAGGACTCGGAGAACGGGGTCTAGAAGTACTCGGAGAACGGGGTCGAGAGTGAATCAGAGAATGGGGTCTAGAAGGACTCGGAGAATGGGGTCGACAGGGACTCGGAGAACGGGGTCGAGTTGCAATCAGAGAACGAGGTCGAGACGGAAGAGGAGAACGAGGTCGAGAGGAATTTGGAGAACGAGGTCGAGAGGGAATTGGAGAACGAGGTCGAGACGGAAGAGGAGAAAGAGGTCGAGAGGAATTTGGAGAACGAGGTCGAGAGGGAATTGGAGAACGGAGTCGAGCGGAAAGAGGTAAATGGGGTCGAGCGAGAATCGGAGAAAGGGGTCGAGCTGGGAATTCGGAGAATGGGGTAGAGCGGGAATCGGAGAACGTGGTCGAGAGGGAAGAGGAGAACGCGGTCAAAATTGATACATAAACAGACTTTTATTTATTCTTTATTTCTGTGTCTTGGTATATAACGCCAGCGTTTTTAGGATCAACTTCATGAGAAAGTTTACCACATGCCAGAAGCAGTGTGTGTGGCCAAACAGTCTCGTAACTGACACTGCCAAAATGCATTAAAAAAAGGGTTATAATATCAAAGGACACAGAGATGCACAGATGGGCCTAGGGAACCAGTCCCTCCTGCAGCAACGCACCCCACAACATGATTCTGTCACCGCTGTGCTTCACAGATGGGCCTAGGAACCAGTCCCTCCTGCAGCAACGCACCCCACAACATGATTCTGTAACCGCTGTGCTTCACAGATGGGCCTAGGGAACCAGTCCCTCCTGCAGCAACGCACCCCACAACATGATCCTGTCACCGCTGTGCTTCACAGATGGGCCTAGGGAACCAGTCCCTCCTGCAGCAACTCACCCCACAACATGATGATGCCACCACTGTGCTTCAAAGATGGGCCTAGGGAACCAGTCCCTCCTGCAGCAACTCACCCCCACAACATGATGATGTCACCACCGTGCTTCAAAGATGGGCCTAGGGAACCAGTCCCTCCTGCAGCAACGCACCCCACAACATGATTCTGTAACCGCTGTGCTTCACAGATGGGCCTAGGGAACCAGTCCCTCCTGCAGCAACGCACCCCACAACATGATTCTGTCACCGCTGTGCTTCACAGATGGGCCTAGGGAACCAGTCCCTCCTGCAGCAACGCACCCCACAACATGATTCTGTCACCGCTGTGCTTCACAGATGGGCCTAGGGAACCAGTCCCTCCTGCAGCAACTCACCCCCACAACATGATGATGCCACCACTGTGCTTCAAAGATGGGCCTAGGGAACCAGTCCCTCCTGCAGCAACTCACCCCCACAACATGATGATGTCACCACCGTGCTTCAAAGATGGGCCTAGGGAACCAGTCCCTCCTGCAGCAACTCACCCCCACAACATGATGATGTCACCACCGTGCTTCAAAGATGGGCCTAGGGAACCAGTCCCTCCTGCAGCAACGCACCCCACAACATGATTCTGTCACCGCTGTGCTTCACAGATGGGCCTAGGGAACCAGTCCCTCCTGCAGCAACTCACCCCCACAACATGATGATGCCACCACTGTGCTTCAAAGATGGGCCTAGGGAACCAGTCCCTCCTGCAGCAACTCACCCCCACAACATGATGATGTCACCACCGTGCTTCAAAGATGGGCCTAGGGAACCAGTCCCTCCTGCAGCAACATACCCCACAACATGATGCTGCCACCACCCTGCTTCACAGATGGGCCTAGGCAACCAGTCCCTCCTGCAGCAACATACCCCACAACATGATGCTGCCACCACCGTGCTTCACAGATGGGCCTAGGCAACCAGTCCCTCCTGCAGCAACATACCCCACAACATGATGCTGCCACCACCCTGCTTCACAGATGGGCCTAGGCAACCAGTCCCTCCTGCAGCAACATACCCCCACAACATGATGCTGCCACCACCCTGCTTCACAGATGGGCCTAGGCAACCAGTCCCTCCTGCAGCAACATACCCCACAACATGATGCTGCCACCACCCTGCTTCACAGATGGGCCTAGGCAACCAGTCCCTCCTGCAGCAACATACCCCCACAACATGACTCTGCCAGTGCCGGGCTTCACGTTTGGTGAAATGGTAGGGAGGGATGATTTTTCCAAAAAGGGAGATGAGGTGAAACTTCAAGACAAAACTCATTCACTCTTCAAGAGCTGTCAATCAAACAAACAAACGATTGTCAATCAAGGTGTTTGCCAATTAAAAATCAGTCACAAGGCCCACTGACTTATGATTCAACAGGGATATGGCCAGTTAGAGGTGTCTGTTACAAAAGGAACCTAATTTACTGTCAATCTTCAATCCGTCAAAGCCACACCAGGCAGTCAGTTCATACCGAAGCAGTCAAATGTTTCTACCAAACCAAACCAGGTGATCGTGCTGCATAAGTCTCATGCTCTGTGGTCATGGTTACGGGGTTAAGGTCTACCGGCTTACCGGCTGTCTAGCGTGTTCTGTGAGGCTTCCCTACGGGGGAGAGAGAGCAACCGTTAACCTGGGATGTAACAGGAGATGGAGGGGACCGCTGCACTCATAAGGCACTGCAACTCCGTGCTAGAGGCGTCACTACAGACCCTGGTTCGATCCCGGGGCAGTATCAGAACAGGCCACGATCAGGAGTCCCATAGGACGGCACATAATTGGCCCAGGGTCGTTCGGGTTAGGGGAGGGTTTGGCAGGGGGAGACCATCATTGTAGGTAAGAATTTGATCTTATCTTACTTGCCTAGTTACAGTTGAAGTCAGAAGTTTACATACACCTTAGCCAAATACATATAAACTCAGATTTACACAATTTCTGGCATTTAATCCTAGTAAAAATGCACTGTCTTAGGTCAGTTAGGATCACCACTTTAATTTAAGAATTTGAAATGTCAGAATAATAACAGAGGACGATTTCTGACTTCCTCCGAATTCGGTCCCTCTTCTTGATCGGTGGTGTTCGGTAATCGACGTCACCAACCTTCTAGCCATCATTGATCCATTTTTTCATTTTCCATTGGTTTTGTCTTGTCTTCCTTCACACCTGGTTCCAATCCCATCAATGACATGTTGTGTATTTAACCCTCTGTTTCCCCTCGTTGTCCTTGTCAGAGATTGTTTGTTGAAGTAGATATTATTTGTTCTGGTTTTGTGCCCTATTATGTTATTTTTGGTTTTCTGAGTTTTTTTTTACTGATTATCAAACAGCTCCATTTCTCCTGACTTCCCTTCCCTTTCCCCGTATTACAATTTCAGCTTTCATTTCTTTCTGAAGTTTACATACACTCAATTATTATTAATTGGATATATTCCAAGATGGCATAGCAGTTCAGACGTCTTTTGTCCTCGTCTTGTCGTGTCCTGTATATATATATATTTACAACTTTTTTCACATACATTTTATTTTTATTTTCCATCAACTCATCTTCAAAACACTCTCCTGCAACCCGCCTCACCAATTTATATTTATAAAAAGTATTATTTACCTCAAATCTGTAATCCTCCAAGAGGCTAGCCGGAAATTCCAAGAAGCTAGCCTGAAACTAGCCAGAAGCTAGCCTGAAACTAGCCAGAAGCTAGCCAGGAGCTAGCCTGAAACTAGCCAGAAGCTAAGCCAGAAGCTAATCAGAAGCTAGTTCAGAAGCTAGTTAGCTTCTTTACTGGCAAATCATTAGTATTCAGCTAACCACGGTTTGTGGTCATCAGCTATCCTTTAGCTCGAAAATCTATCGCCAGTTCTGTACGGCGCAGAGCGGCTCGGAACGGAACATACCGGACCAATTTTTCTCTCCGTGTCCCTGGATTTCGACTGCTCTCTGAACATTCATACCCGGATCTCACAGCTAGCTAGCTGCTATCCGTGTGACTATCGGCCTTCGTCGATTCCGGAGCAAACATCAATTATTCCGGAGCTAGCCAGCTCCGTCAATCACTCCTGGGCTGCAGTCACCTATCAGGACCCGTTTTACTGCCTACGCGGAGCCCCACCGGGGCTTCACAACTGGACTGCCGACGTTATCTACCCAAAGGAGATCCGGCTGGCTCCTCCGTCGCGATGTTACCTGAACGCCCATCTGCGGCCTGCTAACCGTTAGCTGTCTTACCGGCTGCTATCTGAATAGACAATCGGACAATTTATTTATTTTTATTATTATTATGTTTTCTTCTTGGGCCTCTATAACTATATCTATTGTTTTTATTTTTGTTGTTGTTGTGTGATTTGGATTAATCCCCTCTACCACACGGAACGCCACTAATCTACTGACGGAACGCAAGAGGTGGCTAACAACAGACCTCCATCCTATGCTAGCTTGCTACCGATGGCCTGGCTAGCTGTCTAAATCGCCGTGACCCCCAACCAACCTCTCCACTCACTGGACCCTTTTGATCACTCGACTAAGCATGCCTCTCCTTAATGTCAATATGTCTTGTCCATTGCTGTTCTGGTTAGTGTTTATTGGCTTATTTCACTGTAGAGCCTCTAGTCCTGCTCACTATACCTTATCCAACCTATTAGTTCCACCACCCACACATGCAATGACATCTCCTGGTTTCAATGATGTTTCTAGAGACAATATCTCTCTCTTCATCACTCAATACCTAGGTTTACCTCCACTGTATTCACATCCTACCATACCTTTGTCTGTACATTATACCTTGATGCTATTTTATCACCCCCAGAAACCTCCTTTTACTCTCTGTTCCAGACGTTCTAGACAACCAATTCTTATTGCTTTTAGCCGCACCCTTATTCTACTCCTCCTATGTTCCTCTGGTGATGTAGAGGTGAATCCAGGCCCTGCAGTGCCTAGCTCCACTCCTATTCCCCAGGCGTTCTCTTTTGACAACTTCTGTAACCGTAATAGCCTTGGTTTCATGCATGTTAACATTAGAAGCCTCCTCCCTAAGTTTGTTCTATTCACTGCTTTAGCACACTCTGCCAACCCGGATGTTCTAGCTGTGTCTGAATCCTGGCTTAGGAAGACCAGCAAAAATTCAGAAATTTAATTCCAAACTACAACATTTTCAGACAAGATAGAACTGCCAAAGGGGGCGGTGTTGCAATCTACTGCAAAGATAGCCTGCAGAGTTCTGTCCTACTATCGAGGTCTGTACCCAAACAATTTGAACTTCTACTTTTAAAAATCCACCTCTCTAAAAACAAGTCTCTCACCGTTGCCACCTGCTATAGACCACCCTCTGCCCCCAGCTGTGCTCTGGACACCATATGTGAACTTATTGCCCCCCATCTATCTTCAGAGCTCGTGCTGCTAGGCGACCTAAACTGGAACATGCTTAACACCCCAGCCATCCTACAATCTAAACTTGATGCCCTCAATCTGACACAAATTATCAATGAACCTACCAGGTACCTCCCCAAAGCCTTAAACACAGGCACCCTCATAGATATCATCCTAACCAACTTCCCCTCTAAATACACCTCTGCTGTCTTCAAACAAGATCTCAGCGATCACTGCCTCATTGCCTGCATCCGTAATGGGTCAGCGGTCAAACGACCTCCACTCATCACTGTAAAACGCTCCCTGAAACACTTCAGCGAGCAGGCCTTTCTAATCGACCTGGCCGGGGTATCCTGGAAGGATATTGATCTCATCCCGTCAGTAGAGGATGCCTAGATATTTTTTTTAAATGCCTTCCTAATCATCTTAAATAAACATGCCCCATTCAAGAAATTTAGAACCAGGAACAGATATAGCCCTTGGTTCTCCCCAGACCTGACTGCCCTTAACCAACACAAAAACATCCTATGGCGTTCTGCATTAGCATCAACAGCAACTCGCCCAGGCCTTCCCCATTTCTCCTTCTCCCAAATCCATTCAGCTGATGTTCTGAAAGAGCTGCAAAATCTGGACCCCTACAAATCAGCCGGGCTAGACAATCTGGACCCTTTCTTTCTAAAATTATCTGCCAAAATTGTTGCCACCCCTATTACTAGCCTGTTCAACCTCTCTTTCGTGTCGTCTGAGATTCCCAAAGATTGGAAAGCAGCTGCGGTCATCATCCCCCTCTTCAAAGGGGGGGGACACTCTTGACCCAAACTGCTACAGACCTATGTGTATCCTACCATGCCTTTCTAAGGTCGTCGTAAGTCAAGTCAACAAACAGGTTACTGACCATTTCGAATCTCACATACCTTCTCTGCTATGCAATCTGGTTTCAGAGCTGGTCATGGGTGCACCTCAGCCACGCTCAAGGTCCTAAACGATATCTTAACCGCCATCGATAAGAAACATTACTGTGCAGCCGTATTCATTGATCTGGCCAAGGCTTTCGACTCAATCACCACATCCTCATCGGCAGACTCGACAGCCTTGGTTTCTCAAATGATTGCCTCGCCTGGTTCACCAACTACTTCTCTGATAGAGTTCAGTGTGTCAAATCGGAGGGTCTGCTGTCCGGACCTCTGGCAGTCTCTATGGGGGTGCCACAGGGTTCAATTCTTGGACCGACTCTCTTCTCTGTATACATCAATGAGGTCGCTCTTGCTGCTGGTGAGTCTCTGATCCACCTCTATGCAGACGACACCATTCTGTATACTTCCGGCCCTTCTTTGGACACTGTGTTAACAACCCTCCAGGCAAGCTTCAATGCCATACAACTCTCCTTCCGTGGCCTCCAATTGCTCTTAAATACAAGTAAAACTAAATGCATGCTCTTCAACCGATCGCTACCTGCACCTACCCGCCTGTCCAACATCACTACTCTGGACGGCTCTGACTTAGAATACGTGGACAACTACAAATACTTAGGTCTCTGGTTAGACTGTAAACTCTCCTTCCAGACCCATATCAAACATCTCCAATCCAAAGTTAAATCTAGAATTGGCTTCCTATTTCACAACAAAGCATCCTTCACTCATGCTGCCAAACATACCCTTGTAAAACTGACCATCCTACCAATCCTCGACTTTGGCGATGTCATTTACAAAATAGCCTCCAATACCCTACTCAACAAATTGGATGCAGTCTATCACAGTGCAATCCGTTTTGTCACCAAAGCCCCATATACTACCCACCATTGCGACCTGTACGCTCTCGTTGGCTGGCCCTCGCTTCATACTCGTCGCCAAACCCACTGGCTCCATGTCATCTACAAGACCCTGCTAGGTAAAGTCAAATCAAATCAAATCAAATTTTATTTGTCACATACACATGGTTAGCAGATGTTAATGCGAGTGTAGCGAAATGCTTGTGCTTCTAGTTCCGACAATGCAGTAATAACCAACAAGTAATCTAACTAACAATTCCAAAACAAAACTACTGTCTTATTCACAGTGTAAGGGGATAAAGAATATGTACATAAATCAAATCAAATCAAATCAAATTTTATTTGTCACATACACATGGTTAGCAGATGTTAATGCGAGTGTAGCAAAATGCTTGTGCTTCTAGTTCCGACAATGCAGTAATAACGAACAAGTAATCTAACTAACAATTCCAAAAAAACTACTGTCTTATACACAGTGTAAGGGGATAAAGAATATGTACATAAGGATATATGAATGAGTGATGGTACAGAGCAGCATAGGCAAGATACAGTAGATGATATCGAGTACAGTATATACATATGAGATAAGTATGTAAACCAAGTGGCATAGTTAAAGTGGCTAGTGATACATGTATTACATAAGGATGCAGTCGATGATATAGAGTACAGTATCAACGTATGCATATGAGATGAATAATGTAGGGTAAGTAACATTATATAAGGTAGCATTGTTAAAAGTGGCTAGTGATATATTTACATAATTTCCCATCAATTCCCATGATTAAAGTGGCTGGAGTAGAGTCAGTGTCATTGACAGTGTGTTGGCAGTAGCCTCTCAATGTTAGTGGTGGCTGTTTAACAGTCTGATGGCCTTGAGATAGAAGCTGTTTTTCAGTCTCTCGGTCCCAGCTTTGATGCACCTGTACTGACCTCGCCTTCTGGATGATAGCGGGGTGAACAGGCAGTGGCTCGGGTGGTTGCTGTCCTTGATGATCTTTATGGCCTTCCTGTGACATTGGGTGGTGTAGGTGTCCTGGAGGGCAGGTAGTTTGGCCCCGGCGATGCGTTGTGCAGACCTCACTACCCTCTGGAGAGCCTTACGGTTGTGGGCGGAGCAGTTGCCGTACCAGGCGGTGATACAGCCCGCCAGGATGCTCTCGATTGTGCATCTGTAGAAGTTTGTGAGTGCTTTTGGTGACAAGCCGAATTTCTTCAGCCTCCTGAGGTTGAAGAGGCGCTGCTGCGCCTTCTTCACGATGCTGTCTGTGTGAGTGGACCAATTCAGTTTGTCTGTGATGTGTATGCCGAGGAACTTAAAACTTACTACCCTCTCCACTACTGTTCCATCGATGTGGATAGGGGGTGCTCCCTCTGCTGTTTCCTGAAGTCCAAAATCATCTCATTAGTTTTGTTGACGTTGAGTTTGAGGTTATTTTCCTGACACCACACTCCGAGGGCCCTCACCTCCTCCCTGTAGGCCGTCTCGTCGTTGTTGGTAATCAAGCCTACCACTGTTGTGTCGTCCGCAAACTTGATGATTGAGTTGGAGGCGTGCGTGGCCACGCAGTCGTGGGTGAACAGGGAGTACAGGAGAGGGCTCAGAACGCACCCTTGTGGGGCCCCAGTGTTGAGGATCAGCGGGGTGGAGATGTTGTTGCCTACCCTCACCACCTGGGGGCGGCCCGTCAGGAAGTCCAGTACCCAGTTGCACAGGGCGGGGTCGAGACCCAGGGTCTCGAGCTTGATGACGAGCTTGGAGGGTACTATGGTGTTGAATGCCGAGCTGTAGTCGATGAACAGCATTCTCACATAGGTATTCCTCTTGTCCAGATGGGTTAGGGCAGTGTGCAGTGTGGTTGAGATTGCATCATCTGTGGACCTATTTGGGCGGTAAGTAAATTGGAGTGGGTCTAGGGTGTCAGGTAGGGTGGAGGTGATATGGTCCTTAACTAGTCTCTCAAAGCACTTCATGATGACGGAAGTGAGTGCTACGGGGCGGTAGTCGTTTAGCTCAGTCCCCCCTTATCTCAGCTCGCTGGTCACCATAGCATCTCCCACCTGTAGCACACGCTCCAGCAGGTATATCTCTCTGGTCACCCCCAAAACCAACTCTTTCTTTGGCCGCCTCTGCTTCCAGTTCTCTGCTGCCAATGACTGGAACGAACTACAAAAATCTCTGAAACTGGAAACACTTATCTCCCTCACTAGCTTTAAGCACCAACTGTCAGAGCAGCTCACAGATTACTGCACCTGTACATAGCCCACCTATAATTTAGCCCAAACAACTGCCTCTTTCCCAACTGTATTTAATTTATTTATTTATTTTGCTCCTTTGCACCCCATTATTTTTATTTCTACTTTGCACATTCTTCCATTGCAAAACTACCATTCCAGTGTTTTACTTGCTATATTGTATTTACTTTGCCACCATGGCCTTTTTTGCCTTTACCTCCCTTCTCACCTCATTTGCTCACATTGTATATAGACTTGTTTATACTGTATTATTGACTGTATGTTTGTTTTACTCCATGTGTAACTCTGTGTCGTTGTATCTGTCGAACTGCTTTGCTTTATCTTGGCCAGGTCGCAATTGTAAATGAGAACTTGTTCTCAACTTGCCTACCTGGTTAAATAAAGGTGTTCTCAACTAGCCTACCTGGTTAAATAAAGGTGTTCTCAACTAGCCTACCTGGTTAAATAAAGGTGTTCTCAACTAGCCTACCTGGTTAAATATAGGTGTTCTCAACTAGCCTACCTGGTTAAATAAAGGTGTTCTCAACTAGCCTACCTGGTTAAATAAAGGTGTTCTCAACTAGCCTACCTGGTTAAATAAAGGTGTTCTCAACTAGCCTACCTGGTTAAATAAAGGTGTTCTCAACTAGCCTACCTGGTTAAATAAAGGTGTTCTCAACTAGCCTACCTGGTTAAATAAAGGTGTTCTCAACTAGCCTACCTGGTTAAATAAAGGTGTTCTCAACTCGCCTACCTGGTTAAATAAAGGTCAAATAAATAAATAAATAAATAAAATCACCTCCCCGCTACATCACCTCCCCTCCACTCTATCTCCCCTCTACTTCACCCCCCTCTACATCACCTCCCCTCTACTCTATCTCCCCTCTACTTCACCCCGCCTCTACTTCACCCCCTCCACTCTATCTCCCCTCTACTTCACCCCCTCTCTACTTCACCTCACCCCCGTCCACTCTATCTCCCCTCTACTTCATCCCCCTCCACTCTGTCTCCCCTCTACTTCACCTCCCCTCCACTCTATCTCCCCTCTACTTCACCCCCCTCTCTACATCACCTCCCCTCCACTCTATCTCCCCTCTACTTCACCCCCTCTACTCTATCTCCCCTCTACTTCACCCCCTCCACTCTATCTCCCCTCTACATCACCTCCCCTCTACTTCACCCCCTCTACTTCACCCCCTCCACTCTATCTCCCCTCTACTTCACCTCCCCTCTACTTCACCCCCCTCTACTCTATCTCCCCTCTACTTCACCCCCTCCACTCTATCTCCCCTCTACCTCACCCCCTCTACTTCACCTCCACTCCACTCCACCCCCTCTACTTCACCCCCTCCTCTCTATCTCCCCTCTACTCCACCCCTTCTACTTCACCCCCTCCATTCTATCTCCCCTCTACTTCACCCCCTCCACTCCACCCCCTCTACTTCTCCCCCTCCGCTCTATCTCTCCTCTACTTCACCCCCTCCAATCCACCCCCATCTACTTCACCCCCTCTCTATCTCCCTCTACTTCACCCCCTCTACTTCACCCCCCTACTTCACCCCCTCTACTTCACCCCCTCCACTCCACCCCCTCTACTCCACCCCCTCCACTCCACCCCCTCTACATCACCTCCCCTCTACTCTATCTCCCCTCTACTTCACCCCGCCTCTACTTCACCCCCTCCACTCTATCTCCCCTCTACTTCACCCCCTCTACTTCACCCCCTCCACTCTATCTCCCCTCTACCTCACCCCCTCTACTTCACCTCACCCCCGTCCACTCTATCTCCCCTCTACTTCATCCCCCTCCACTCTGTCTCCCCTCTACTTCAACACCCCTCCACTCTATCTCCCCTCTACTTCACCTCCACTCCACTCTATCTCCCCTCTACTTCACCCCCCTCTACTTCACCCCCCTCTACTTCTCCCCCTCCACTCTATCTCCCCTCTACATCACCTCCCCTCTACTTCACCCCCACTCTACTTCACCCCCTCCACTCTATCTCCCCTCTACTTCACCCCCCTCTACATCACCTCCCCTCCACTCTATCTCCCCTCTACTTCACCCCCCTCTACTCTATCTCCCCTCTACTTCACCCCCTCCACTCTATCTCCCCTCTACATCACCTCCCCTCTACTTCACCCCCTCTACTTCACCCCCTCCACTCTATCTCCCCTCTACTTCACCTCCCCTCTACTTCACCCCCCCTCTACTCTATCTCCCCTCTACTTCACCCCCTCCACTCTATCTCCCCTCTACCTCACCCCCTCTACTTCACCTCCACTCCACTCCACCCCCTCTACTTCACCTCCACTCCAATCCACCCCCGTCTACTTCACCCCCCTCTCTATCTCCCTCTACTTCACCCCCTCTACTTCACCCCCCTACTTCACCCCCCTCTACTTCACCCCCTCCACTCCACCCCCTCTACCCACCCCCTCCACCCCCTCTACTCCACCCCCTCCACTCTATCCCCCTCTACTTCACCCCCCTACTTCATCCCCCTCTACTTCACCCCCTCCACTCCACCCCCTCTACATCACCTCCCCTCTACTCTATCTCCCCTCTACTTCACCCCGCCTCTACTTCACCCCCTCCACTCTATCTCCCCTCTACTTCACCCCCCTCTACTTCACCCCCTCCACTCTATCTCCCCTCTACCTCACCCCCTCTACTTCACCTCACCCCCGTCCACTCTATCTCCCCTCTACTTCATCCCCCTCCACTCTGTCTCCCCTCTACTTCAACACCCCTCCACTCTATCTCCCCTCTACTTCACCTCCCCT
>NC_056443.1:40880989-40895989 GCF_018296145.1 Oncorhynchus tshawytscha | reverse complement strand
TTGCTGCTATAACAGCCTCCACTCTTCTGGGAAGGCTTTCCACTAGATGTAGGAACATTGCTGCTATAACAGCCTCCACTCTTCTGGGAAGGCTTTCCACTAGATGTAGGAACATTGCTGCTATAACAGCCTCCACTCTTCTGGGAAGGCTTTCCACTAGATGTAGGAACATTGCTGCTATAACAGCCTCCACTCTTCTGGGAAGGCTTTCCACTAGATGTTGGAACATTGCTGCTATAACAGCCTCCACTCTTCTGGGAAGGCTTTCCACTAGATGTTGGAACATTGCTGCTATAACAGCCTCCACTCTTCTGGGAAGGCTTTCCACTAGATGTTGGAACATTGCTGCTATAACAGCCTCCACTCTTCTGGGAAGGCTTTCCACTAGATGTAGGAACATTGCTGCTATAACAGCCTCCACTCTTCTGGGAAGGCTTTCCACTAGATGTAGGAACATTGCTGCTATAACAGCCTCCACTCTTCTGGGAAGGCTTTCCACTAGATGTTGGAACATTGCTGCTATAACAGCCTCCACTCTTCTGGGAAGGCTTTCCACTAGATGTTGGAACATTGCTGCTATAACAGCCTCCACTCTTCTGGGAAGGCTTTCCACTAGATGTTGGAACATTGCTGCTATAACAGCCTCCACTCTTCTGGGAAGGCTTTCCACTAGATGTAGGAACATTGCTGCTATAACAGCCTCCACTCTTCTGGGAAGGCTTTCCACTAGATGTTGGAACATTGCTGCTATAACAGCCTCCACTCTTCTGGGAAGGCTTTCCACTAGATGTAGGAACATTGCTGCTATAACAGCCTCCACTCTTCTGGGAAGGCTTTCCACTAGATGTTGGAACATTGCTGCTATAACAGCCTCCACTCTTCTGGGAAGGCTTTCCACTAGATGTAGGAACATTGCTGCTATAACAGCCTCCACTCTTCTGGGAAGGCTTTCCACTAGATGTAGGAACATTGCTGAAGGGGTTTGCTGCGGGAACTTGGTTCCATTTATGTTCCATGTTCCAAATTCATCCCAATTGGCGACAGATTTTCATGTGAATATTGTAAAAATAAACATAAAAACATAAAAACAATATTCACATTTTTGTATCAGATATGTGTTTCCATCAAATTTACTTGTTGTGTGATGACGTAGTGCACATAAAGCAATACTTTTACATTCTCATGTACCAAATAAAGTTAATAAATGGGGTTCCATCTACTATTGCAAGTTTATTTAAAATGTGTCAAACTGAGGATGTCGCCTGAAGAATCTAAGCTCGTGCACCGTGCATTTTCTTTGAAGTTGATCATAATTGATTTAAATCTGTAGCTAATACATTGCTTTTCGGTTTCCTGAGTCGTAGTGAGATGATCCAATGACACTGATTCATGGCAACAATGTACATCAGAAAGTATTCAGACCCCTTGACTTTTTCCACATTTTGTTACGTTACAGCCTTATTCTACAATGGATGAAATACATGTTTTTCCTCCGCACACAAATGACAAAGTGAAAACATTTTGTTATACATTTTGCAAATGTATTAACATGTTTAAACATAAATATAAAAACCCAGAAATACCTTATTTACATAAGTATTTATACCATTTCCTATGAGAATCTAAATTGAGGTCAAGTACATCCTGTTTCCATTGATCTTCCTTGAGATGTTTCTAGAACTTGATTGGAGTTCATCTGTGGAACATTCAATTCATTGCCATTGATTTGGAAAGGAACACCTTTCAGAGAGGTGACCAAGAACCCGATGGTCACTCTAACAGAGCTCCAGAGTTACTCTGTGGAGATGGGTGAACCTTCCAGAAGGACAAACATCTCTGCAGTACTCCACCAATCAGGCCTTTATGGTAGAGTGACCAGACGGAAGCCACTCCTCAGTAAAATGCACATGACAGCCCACTTGGAGTTTGCCAAAAGGCACCTAAAGACTGAAACCATGAGAAATAAGATTCTCTGGTCTGATGAATCCAAGATTGAACTCTTTGGCCTGAATGCCAAGCGTCACGTCTGGAGGAAACCTGGCACCATCCCTACGGTGAAGCAAGGTGGTGGCAGCATCATGCTGTGGGAATGTTTTCAGTGGCAGGGACTGGGAGACTAGTCAGGATTGAGGGAAAGATGAACAAAGCAAAGTACAGAGAGTTCCTTGATGAAAACCTGCTCCAGAGCGCTCAGGACCTCAGACTGGGTTGAAGGTTCACCTTCCAACAGGACAACGACCCTAAGTACACAGCCAAGACAACGCAGGAGTGGCTTCGGGACAAGTCTCTGAATGTCCTTGACTGGCCCAGCCTGAGCCCAGACTTGAACGGAATTGAACATCTCTGGAGAGACCTGAAAATAGCTGTGCAGCGACGCTCCCATCCAACCTGACAGAGCTTGAGAGGATCTGCAGAGAAGAATGGGAGAAACTCCCCAAATACAGATGTGCCAAGCTTGTAGCATCAGACCCAAGAAGACTGAAGGCTGTAATCACTGCCAAAGGTGCTTCAACAAAGGACTGAGTACAGGGTCTGAATACTTATGGTAATGTAATATTGAAGCAATAATACACGAGGCACTATAACATTTTTATCATGGCTGTGATGTGGCGATAGCGACGAGGCAAGGCAGTGAGTATTATTCGTTTTATATTTTTAAAAAAACATTTAAAAAATCAGTATTATTTCCCCAAACGATCAATTTTTAAACGAAACACGATGCTCATTCACGAACTCTGGTTGTCAAGTGACATGTTAGGCGTTCTCTGGTCGTTAGCTCTATTCGTATTGACTGTCATGTAGAGCAAAACTACCCAAGCGCTGGTTGATAGTTCTAGAACCTTGGTTTCCAGGGACGCTGTCCATGGTTCTGAAAACTGTCTGGTCTATGTATAGGAATGTTGAATGTCTGAATTGAAACATTGTATAGACGTACTGTCCATGGTTCTGAAAACAGTGCTGAAACATTGTAGCGAAGACATTGAGACTTCAGAATAGAAACCACAATGAGGTGGGGGAGGAGGAGTGGGGGGAAGAGGGGAAGAGACCGGGCAGAGTTCAGTTTTCATACATGCAGCAGCGACAATTCTCTCGGTCTCTTTCCTCTTTCTATTACCCATGAGTCTGGTTTCAGTATGCGGTTTCCTTCGGTGCCTCTTCGGCCAAAATGCAACTGCAAATAAAACCACACCTTATTCAGTAATCCTCTAGGAGCAGGATTTTAAGGTCCTGCTGTGTTATAGCTGGTTCTGTCCTTCCGTCTCGGCTGTTTTATGATACCAGCAAAGACATTGTTTGCGTTCAGGAACTCAGTATCTCTCATCAGGCACCAAGACCGGCTCAGTGGCGGTGTAGGCCGCAGTCCAGCGAAGCTGCTGGTTCCATATCGGTCTCCGTTAGCAGTCCTTGCAGTGGCATAGAAACTCGGGAGGATATTGCCCATCATCTGTTTGGAAACAGTTGTGAGATCGATGGTTATCCCCTTTTCTGACAGCCATTCCAGAAAGCACTTCAACGCCCAGTTGGTTTGTCTTCATGTAGCTTTTACATTTCTCTCCTTTTCTATGTCGTCTGTAGCAGCTGCTTTCTGCACGTCTAATGTTAACACTAGACTCAGGTTGTTGGTCCATCTATAATGTTAACACTAGACTCAGGTTGCTGGTCCATCTATAATGTTAACACTAGACTCAGGTTGCTGGTCCATCTATAATGTTAACACTAGACTCAGGTTGTTGGTCCATCTATAATGTTAACACTAGACTCAGGTTGCTGGTACATCTATAATGTTAACACTAGACTCAGGTTGCTGGTCCATCTATAATGTTAACACTAGACTCAGGTTGCTGGTCCATCTATAATGTTAACACTAGACTCAGGTTGCTGGTCCATCTATAATGTTAACACTAGACTCAGGTTGCTGGTCCATCTATAGTGTTAACACTAGACTCAGGTTGCTGGTCCATCTATAATGTTAACACTAGACTCAGGTTGCTGGTCCATCTATAATGTTAACACTAGACTCAGGTTGCTGGTCCATCTATAATGTTAACACTAGACTCAGGTTGCTGGTCCATCTATAATGTTAACACTAGACTCAGGTTGCTGGTCCATCTATAATGTTAACACTAGACTCAGGTTGTTGGTCCATCTATAATGTTAACACTAGACTCAGGTTGTTGGTCCATCTATAATGTTAACACTATACTCAGGTTGTTGGTCCATCTATAGTGTTAACACTAGACTCAGGTTGTTGGTCCATCTATAATGTTAACACTTCCTCCTCTCCTCCTGTCCCCCTGTCCTCCTCTCCTCCTGTCCCCCTTCCTCCTCTCCTCCTGTCCCCCTGTCCTCCTCTCCTCCTGTCTCTCCGTCCTCCTCTCCTCTTGTCCCCCTGTCCTCCTCTCCTCCTGTCCCCCTGGCCTCCTCTCCCCCTGTCTCTCCGTCCTCCTCTTCTCTTGTCCCCCTGTCCTCCTCTCCTCCTGTCCCCCATCCTCCTCTCCTCCTGTCTCTCCGTCCTCCTCTCCTCTTGTCCCCCTGTCCTCCTCTCCTCCTGTCCCCCATCCTCCTCTCCTCTTGTCCCCCTGTCCTCCTCTCCTCCTGTCCCCCTGTCCTCCTCTCCTCCTGTCCCCCTGTCCTCCTCTCCCCCTGTCTCTCCGTCCTCCTCTTCTCTTGTCCCCCTGTCCTCCTCTCCTCCTGTCCCCCATCCTCCTCTCCTCCTGTCCCCCTATCCTCCTCTCCTCCTGTCCCCCATCCTCCTGTCCTCCTGTCCCCCATCCTCCTCTCCTCCTGTCCCCCTGTTCTCCTCTCCTCCTGTCCACCCTTCCTCCTCTCCTCCTGTCCCCCTGTCCTCCTTTCCACCTGTCTCTCCGTCCTCCTCTCCTCTTGTCCCCCTGTCCTCCTCTCCTCCTGCCCCCATCCTCCTCTCCTCCTGTCCCCCATCCTCCTGTCCTCCTGTCCCCCTGTCCTCCTGTCTCCCTGTCCTCCTCTCCTCCTGTCCCCCTTCCTCCTCTCCTCCTGTCCCCCATCCTCCTCTCCTCCTGCCCCCATCCTCCTCTCCTCCTGTCCCCCCATCCTCCTCTCCTCCTGTCCCCCCATCCTCCTCTCCTCCTGTCCCCCATCCTCCTCTCCAGGTAGAAAAGGGATAATAAATGAGCATAAATATGGGTTGTATTTACAATGGTGTTTGTTCTTCACTGGTTGACCTTTTCTTGTGGCAAAAGGTCACAAATCTTGTTGCTGTGATGTCACACTGTGGTATTTCACCCAGTAGAAATTTGATTTGTTTTCGAATTCTTTGTGGGTCTGTGTAATCTGAGGGAAATATGTATCTCTAATATGGTCATATATTTGGCAGGAGGTTAGGAAGTGCAGCTCAGTTTCCACCTCATTTTGTGGGCAGTGAGCACATAGCCTGTCTTCTCTTGAGAGCCAGGTCTGCCTACGGCGGCCTTTCTCAATAGCAAGGCTATGCTCACTAAGTCTGTACATAGTCAAAGCTTTCCTTAAGTTTGGGTCAGTCACAGTGGTCAGGTATTCTGCCGCTGTGTACTCTCTGTTTAGGGCCAAATAGCATTCTAGTTTGCTCTGTTTTTTTGGTCAATTCTTTCCAATGTTTCAATTAATTATCTTTTTGTTTTCTCATGATTTGGTTGGGTCGAATTGTGCTGCTGTCCAGGGGCTCTGTGGAGTCTGTTTGTGTTTGTGAACAGAGCCCCAGGACCAGCTTGCTTAGGGGACTCTTCTCCAGGTTCATCTCTCTGTAGGTGATGGCTTTGTTGTGGAAGGTTTGGGAATCGCTTCCTTTTAGGTGGTTGTAGAATTTAATGGCTCTTTTCTAGATTTTGATAATTAGTGGGTATCGGCCTAATTCTGCTCTGCATGCATTATTTGGTGTTCTACGTTGTACACAGAGGATAGTTTTGCAGAATTCTGCGTGCAGAGTCTCAATTTGGTGTTTGTCCCATTTTGCAAATTCTTGGTTGGTGAGCGGACCCCAGACCTCACAACCATAAAGGACTAAGGGTTCTATAACTGATTCAAGTATTTGTAGCCAGATCTTATTTATGTTGGTATGTTGAATCTTTCTCTCTCTCTCTCTCTCTCTCTCTCTCTCTCTCTCTCTCCTTCTCTCTCTCTCTCTCCCCCTTCCCTCTCTCTCTCCCCCTTCTCTCTCTCCCTTCTCCCCCCCTCTCTCTCTCTCCCTTCTCTCTCTCTCCCCCTTCTCTCTCTCCCTTCCCCCTCTCTCTCTCTCTCTCTCTCCCCTTCTCTCTCTCTCTCCTCCTTATCTCTCTCCCTTCTCTCTAACTCTCTCTCTCTCTCCCTCTCTCTCTCTCTCTCCCCCTCTCTCTCTCCCCTACTCTCCCCTACTCTCTCTCTCCTCTTCTCTCTCTCCCCTTCTCTCTCTCTCTTCTTCTCTTTCTCTTTCCCCTCTCTCTCTCTCTCTCTCTCCCCTTCTCTCTCTCTCCCCCTTATCTCTCTCCCTTCTCTCTCTCTCCCTCTCTCTCTCTCTCTCCCTCTCTCTCTCCCCCTCTCTCTCTCTCTCTCCCCTACTCTCTCTCTCCTCTTTTCTCTCTCTCTCTCTCTCTCTCTCTCTCTCCCCCGTCTCTCTCTCTGTCTCTCTCTCCCTTCTCTCTTCTTCTCTCTCTCTCTCCCCTTCTCTCTATCCCCTTCTCTCTCTCTCTCTCTCTCTCCCATTCTCTCTCTCCCCTTCTCTCTCTCTATCTTTCTCTCTCCTTCTCTCTCTCACTTCTCTCTCCTTCACTCTCTCTCCTTCTCTCTCTCTCTTTCTCTCTTTCTTCTCTCTCTCTGTCTCTTGTCTTTTATTTCCAACAATTAACATCTTTAACATTTTTAGATATATATATATATGTATATATATAAAATGTGTGTATATAAATATATATGTGTGTGTATGTATATATATGTGTGTTTATGTGTCATGCCCTGGTCTTAGTATTCTGTGTTCTCTTTATTATTTTGGTTAGGCCAGGGTGTGACATGGGTGATTTATGTGGTGTGTTTTGTCTAGGGGATTTGTAGTTTATGGGATTGTGTTCAGTATAGTAGTCTAGGAAAGTCTATGGTTGCCTGGAGTGGTTCACAATCAGAGGCAGGTGTTTATCGTTGTCTCTGATTGGGAACCATATTTAGGCAGCCGTATTATTTGAGTATTTGGTGGGTGATTGTTCCTGTCTCTTTGTTTGTTGCACCAGATAGGGCTGTTTTGGTTTTTCACGGTTCTTGTTTTGTATATTGTTCATTTTTCATTAAAGATGTATAAAGATAACCACGCTGCATTTTGGTCCTCCTCTCTTTCACCAGCAGAAAACCGTAACAGTATGTGTGTGTGTATGTGTGTCCAGTATATATGTGTATATTGTATGTTTATGAACCTGCCCCCATATTGTGTTCCAGGCACATAGCTAAAACAACCCTTACTCACATCAGTCAAATCTCCCACTTCTGACCACACAATTGCTCCTTGTCGACCAGACTGCAATCGGTTCAGAAAGCGTTCCCTGAATGTAACGCCTTCCAAATGACCTTTCACCTCTGTAACCCTTGACGCCCTTAATCCCCTGGAATCGATATCTGCGCCCCCACAGATGTCTATCAGTTTAAACTAGAAATACATTGTTTCTCAATCCAATGGTGCCCTTATTCTGAATATATGAAAGGTGAGAGAGCTAGAGCTGTGTTTGTCAGACCATGAGACATCCTGAAAATCAGTCTTTCTGACAAAAACGTCTGTAGCATTGGTCTTCACACTAATAGGAAAGGCGAGACTCTCACGAACACTACCGTTCAAAAGTTTGGGGGGTCACTTAGAAATGTTCTGTTTTTTCATGAAATCATATATGAAATGAGTTGTAAAATGAATAGGAAATATAGTCAAGACGTTGACAAGGTTATAAATCATGATTTTTAATTGAAATAATAATTGTGTCCTTCAAACTTTGCTTTCATCAAAGAACCCTCCATTTGCAGCAATTACAGCCTTGCAGACCTTTGGCATTCTAGTTGTCAATTTGTTGAGGGAATCTGAAGAGATTTCACCCATGATTCCTGAAGCACCTCCCACAAATTGGATTGGTTTGATGGGTACTTCTTACGTACCATACGGTCAAGCTACTCCCACAACAGCTCAATAGGGTTGAGATCCGGTGACTGTGCTGGCCAATCCATTATCGACAGAATACCAGCTGACTGCTTCTTCTCTAAATAGTTATTGCATAGTTTGGAGCTGTGCTTTGGGTCATTGTCCTGTTGTAGGAGGAAATCCACAGGGTATGGCATGGCGTTGCAAAATGGAGTGATATCCTTCCATCTTCAAGATCCCTTTTACCCTGTACAAATCTCCCACCACCACCACCAAAGCCCCCCAGACCATCACATTGCCTCCAGCATCTTTTCATTTTTTCTGCGTATCACGAATGTTCATCTTTGTCATCCGAACACTTTTTCCAATCTACCTCTGTCTAGTGTCTGTGTTCTTTTGCCCATCTTAATCTTTTCTTTTTATTGGCCAGTCTGAAAATTATGTGGATATATTGAAGCAAAACCTCAAGACATCAGTCAGGTAAGTTAAAGCTTGGTCGCAAATCGGTCTTCCAAATGGACAATGACCCCAAGCAAACTTCTAAAGTTGTGACAAAATGGCTTAAAGGACAACAAAGTCAAGGAATTGGAGTGGCCATCACAAAGCCCTGGCCTCAATCCTATAGAAAACTAGTGGGCTGAACTGAAAAAGCGTGTGCGAGCAAGGAGACCTACAAACCTGACTCAGTTACACCAGCTCTGTGAGGAGGAATGGGACAAAATTCACCCAACTATTTGTGGGAAGCTTGTGGAAGGCTACCCAAAACTGTTGTCTGAATCGCCGTGTCTCCGGCCCGCCTCACTCCTCACTGGACGCCTCTCCTTAATGTCAACATGCCTCATCCATTGCTGTTCTGGTTAGTGATTATTGGCTTATTTCACTGTAGAGCCTCTAGTCCTGCTCATTATACCTTATCCAACCTATTAGTTCCACCACCCACACATGCTATGACATCACCTGGTTTAATTCATGTTTCTAGAGACAATATCTCTCTCATCATCACTCAATGCCTAGGTTTACCTCCACTGTATTCACATCCTACCATACCGTCTGTACATTATGCCTCGAATCTATTGAATCTCACCCAGAAACCTGCTCCTTTTACTCTCTGTTCTTATAGCCTTTAGCCGTACCCTTATCCTACTCCTCCTCTGTTCCTCTGGTGATGTAGAGGTTAATCCAGGCCCTGCAGTGCGTGGCTCCACTCCTACTCCCCAGTTACTCTCATTTGTTGACTTCTGTAACTATAAAAGCCTTGGTTTCATGCATGTTAACATTAGAAGCTTCCTCCCTAAGTTTGTTTTATTCACCGCTTTAGTACTTTAGAATTGATTGCCCCCCATCTATCTTCAGAGTTTGTGCTGTTAGGTTACCTAAACTGGGGCATGCTTAACACCATCCTACAATCTAAAGCTTGATGCCCTCAATCTCACACAAATTATTTTTATTTTATTTATTTATTTTACCTTTATTTAACCAGGTAGGCAAGTTGAGAACAAGTTCTCATTTACAATTGCGACCTGGCCAAGATAAAGCAAAGCAGTTCGACAGATACAACGACACAGAGTTACACATGGAGTAAAACAAACATACAGTCAATAATACAGTATAAACAAGTCTATATACAATGTGAGCAAATGAGGTGAGAAGGGAGGTAAAGGCAAAAAAGGCCATGGTGGCAAAGTAAATACAATATAGCAAGTAAAACACTGGAATGGTAGTTTTGCAATGGAAGAATGTGCAAAGTAGAAATAAAAATAATGGGGTGCAAAGGAGCAAAATAAATAAATAAAATGTAAATACAGTTGGGAAAGAGGTAGTTGTTTGGGCTAAATTATAGGTGGGCTATGTACAGGTGCAGTAATCTATGAGCTGCTCTGACAGTTGGTGCTTAAAGCTAGTGAGGGAGATAAGTGTTTCCAGTTTCAGAGATTTTTGTAGTTCGTTCCAGTCATTGGCAGCAGAGAACTGGAAGGAGAGGCGGCCAAAGAAAGAATTGGTTTTGGGGGTGACTAGAGAGATATACCTGCTGGAGCGTGTGCTACAGGTGGGAGATGCTATGGTGACCAGCGAGCTGAGATAAGGGGGGACTTTACCTAGCAGGTTCTTGTAGATGACATGGAGCCAGTGGGTTTGGCGACGAGTATGAAGCGAGGGCCAGCCAACGAGAGCGTACAGGTCGCAATGGTGCGTAGTATATGGGGCTTTGGTGACAAAACGGATTGCACTGTGATAGACTGCATCCAATTTGTTGAGTAGGGTATTGGAGGCTATTTTGTAAATGACATCGCCAAAGTCGAGGATTGGTAGGATGGTCAGTTTTACAAGGGTATGTTTGGCAGCATGAGTGAAGGATGCTTTGTTGTGTAATAGGAAGCCAATTCTAGATTTAACTTTGGATTGGAGATGTTTGATATGGGTCTGGAAGGAGAGTTTACAGTCTAACCAGACACCTAAGTATTTGTAGTTGTCCACGTATTCTAAGTCAGAGCCGTCCAGAGTAGTGATGTTGGACAGGCGGGTAGGTGCAGGTAGCGATCGGTTGAAGAGCATGCATTTAGTTTTACTTGTATTTAAGAGCAATTGGAGGCCACGGAAGGAGAGTTGTATGGCATTGAAGCTTGCCTGGAGGGTTGTTAACACAGTGTCCAAAGAAGGGCCAGAAGTATACAGAATGGTGTCGTCTGCGTAGAGGTGGATCAGAGACTCACCAGCAGCAAGAGCGACCTCATTGATGTATACAGAGAAGAGAGTCGGTCCAAGAATTGAACCCTGTGGCACCCCCATAGAGACTGCCAGAGGTCCGGACAGCAGACCCTCCGATTTGACACACTGAACTCTATCAGAGAAGTAGTTGGTGAACCAGGCGAGGCAATCATTTGAGAAACCAAGGCTGTCGAGTCTGCCGATGAGGATGTGGTGATTGACAGAGTCGAAAGCCTTGGCCAGATCAATGAATACGGCTGCACAGTAATGTTTCTTATCGATGGCGGTTAAGATATCGTTTAGGACCTTGAGCGTGGCTGAGGTGCACCCATGACCAGAAATGGGGAAGGCTTGGGCGAGTTGCTGTTGGGGGTGCAGTGCTGTTGACCGGGGTAGGAGTAGCCAGGTGGAAAGCATGGCCTGCCGTAGAAAAATGCTTATTGAAATTCTCAATTATGGTGGATTTATCAGTGGTGACAGTGTTTCCTATCTTCAGTGCAGTGGGCAGCTGGGAGGAGGTGTTCTTATTCTCCATGGACTTTACAGTGTCCCAGAACTTTTTTGAGTTAGTGTTGCAGGAAGCAAATTTCTGCTTGAAAAAGCTAGCCTTGGCTTTTCTAACTGCCTGTGTATAATGGTTTCTAGCTTCCCTGAACAGCTGCATATCACGGGGCTGTTCGATGCTAATGCAGAACGCCATAGGATGTTTTTGTGTTGGTTAAGGGCAGTCAGGTCTGGGGAGAACCAAGGGCTATATCTGTTCCTGGTTCTAAATTTCTTGAATGGGGCATGTTTATTTAAGATGGTTAGGAAGGCATTTTAAAAAAAATATCCAGGCATCCTCTACTGACGGGATGAGATCAATATCCTTCCAGGATACCCCGGCCAGGTCGATTAGAAAGGCCTGCTCGCAGAAGTGTTTCAAGGAGCGTTTCAGGGAGCGTTTTACAGTGATGAGTGGAGGTCGTTTGACCGCTGACCCATTACAGATGCAGGCAATGAGGCAGTGATCGCTGAGATCTTGTTTGAAGACAGCAGAGGTGTATTTAGAGGGCAAGTTGGTTAGGATGATATCTATGAGGGTGCCTGTGTTTAAGGCTTTGGGGAGGTACCTGGTAGGTTCATTGATAATTTGTGTGAGATTGAGGGCATCAAGTTTAGATTGTAGGATGGCTGGGGTGTTAAACATGTTCCAGTTTAGGTCGCCTAGCAGCACGAGCTCTGAAGATAGATGGGGGGCAATCAGTTCACATATGGTGTCCAGAGCACAGCTGGGGGCAGAGGGTGGTCTATAGCAGGTGGCAACGGTGAGAGACTTGTTTTTAGAGAGGTGGATTTTTAAAAGTAGAAGTTCAAATTGTTTGGGTACAGACCTGGATAGTAGGACAGAACTCTGCAGGCTATCTTTGCAGTAGATTGCAACACCGCCCCCTTTGGCAGTTCTATCTTGTCTGAAAATGTTGTAGTTTGGAATTAAAATTTCTGAATTTTTGCTGGTCTTCCTAAGCCAGGATTCAGACACAGCTAGAACATCTGGGTTGGCAGAGTGTGCTAAAGCAGTGAATAGAACAAACTTAGGGAGGAGGCTTCTAATGTTAACATGCATGAAACCAAGGCTATTACGGTTACAGAAGTTGTCAAAAGAGAGCACCTGGGGAATAGGAGTGGAGCTAGGCACTGCAGGGCCTGGATTCACCTCTACATCACCAGAGGAACATAGGAGGAGTAGAATAAGGGTGCGGCTAAAAGCAATAAGAATTGGTTGTCTAGAACGTCTGGAACAGAGAGTAAAAGGAGGTTTCTGGGGGTGATAAAATAGCATCAAGGTATAATGTACAGACAAAGGTATGGTAGGATGTGAATACAGTGGAGGTAAACCTAGGTATTGAGTGATGAAGAGAGAGATATTGTCTCTAGAAACATAATTGAAACCAGGAGATGTCATTGCATGTGTGGGTGGTGGAACTAATAGGTTGGATAAGGTATAGTGAGCAGGACTAGAGGCTCTACAGTGAAATAAGCCAATAAACACTAACCAGAACAGCAATGGACAAGACATATTGACATTAAGGAGTTAGCAGGCCGCAGATGGGCGTTCAGGTAACATCGCGACGGAGGAGCCAGCCGGATCTCCTTTGGGTAGATAACGTCGGCAGTCCAGTTGTGAAGCCCCGGTGGGGCTCCGCATAGGCAGTAAAACGGGTCCGGATAGGTGACTGCAGCCCAGGAGTGATTGATGGAACTCAGGAGTGATTGACGGAGCTGGCTAGCTCCGGAATAATTGATGTTTGCTCCGGAATCGACGAAAGCCGATAGTCACACGGATAGCAGCTAGCTAGCTGTGAGATCCGGGTATGAATGTCCAGAGAGCAGTTGAAATCCAGGGACATGGAGAGAAAAATTTATCCGGTATGTTCCGTTCCGAGCCGCGCTGCGCCGTACAAAGCTGGCGATAGATTTTCGAGCTAAAGGATAGCTGATGACCACAAACCGTGGTTAGCTGAATACTAACGATTTGCCAGTAAAGAAGCTAACTAGCTTCTGAACTAGCTTCTGATTAGCTTCTGGATTAGCTTCTGGGCTAGCTTCTGGCTAGCTCCTGGCTAGCTTCTGGCTAGTTTCAGGCTAGCTTCTTGGAGTTTCTGGCTAGCTTCTTGGAGGATTACAGATTTGAGGTAAATAATACTTTTTTATAAATATAAATTGGTGAGGCGGGTTGCAGGAGAGTGTTTTGAAGATGAGTTGATGGAAAATAAAAATAAAATGTATGTGAAAAAAGTTGTAAATATATATATATACAGGACACGACAAGACGAGGACAAAAGACGTCTGAACTGCTATGCCATCTTGGTTGAGGCATCTTGGTGATGTAGAGGGGGTGAAGTAGAGGGGAGATGGAGTGGAGGGGGTGAAGTAGAGGGGAGATAGAGTGGAGGGGGGGTGAAGTAGATGTGAGGTCTTGAGGTGCAGGTCTTCATAGTACTTGAAGCAGGTGTAGATGAACTCTGAGCTGAAAGTTGACTTCAGTAACAAACTCAGAGAACGGAAGCTTTTTAGGGAACGGAAGCTACAGAAAGGTCTATACAATAGACCCTAACTCCTACACCCTAACCCCTACACCCTAACCCCTACACCCTAACCCCTACACCAAGGATCATCAACTAGATTCAGGCGCGGGCTGATTTTTCCTGGCGTGGATGGTCGGGGGGCGGAACATA
Source organism: Oncorhynchus tshawytscha (assembly GCF_018296145.1). Classification (NCBI taxonomy): domain Eukaryota; kingdom Metazoa; phylum Chordata; class Actinopteri; order Salmoniformes; family Salmonidae; genus Oncorhynchus; species Oncorhynchus tshawytscha. The sequence continues at coordinate 40,881,967 of NC_056443.1, read as the reverse complement.
ATTACTAATCATTTGTAGACCTCAGATTGACCGCAAGAAGCCCAAACAGATATAATGTTAGACTAAAACATAATCATTTTAAACTTTGTTGACATTTGTATACAGTTTCTCTATTATGAGTGGGAATACTTGGCAACAAATGTCTTAAATTAAAGTCACTCGGAGCTGATTTCCTGGTTAGAGTATTTTATTTCCAACAATGAAAACATTTAAAAATATACAAATGTAATCAAAACTTGAGGGGACAAATATAACCCTGCCCTACACTTTCACCCCTAGTTAGTACCAAATATAACCCTGCCCTACACTTTCACCCCTAGTTAGTACCAAATATAACCCTGCCCTACACTTTCACCCCTAGTTAGTACAAAATATAACCCTGGCCTACACTTTCACTCCTAGTTAGTACCAAATATAACCCTGCCCTACACTTTCACCCCTAGTTAGTACCAAATATAACCCTGCCCTACACTTTCACCCCTAGTTAGTACCAAATATAACCCTGCCCTACACTTTCACCCCTAGTTAGTACCAAATATAACCCTGGCCTACACTTTCACCCCTAGTTAGTACCAAATATAACCCTGGCCTACACTTTCACTCCTAGTTAGTACCAAATATAACCCTGGCCTACACTTTCACCCCTAGTTAGTACCAAATATAACCCTGCCCTACACTTTCACCCCTAGTTAGTACACTTTCACCCCTAGTTAGTACACTTTCACCCCTAGTTAGTACCAAATATAACCCTGCCCTACACTTTCACCCCTAGTTAGTACCAAATATAACCCTGCCCTACACTTTCACCCCTAGTTAGTACCAAATATAACCCTGGCCTACACTTTCACTCCTAGTTAGTACCAAATATAACCCTGGCCTACACTTTCACCCCTAGTTAGTACCAAATATAACCCTGCCCTACACTTTCACCCCTAGTTAGTACACTTTCACCCCTAGTTAGTACACTTTCACCCCTAG